>NC_089796.1:76151362-76156362 GCF_040412425.1 Macrobrachium rosenbergii | reverse complement strand
TACCTGTCTATGAAATAAAAGGTTTGGTCTTAAATGAGTTATTTCATCCATTTACCATCTCTTCATAGTTTTCATGACTCATGTTGGTTGTCAATACAGTAAATACTACACATTCAAATATACATATAAATACACACACACAAATATATAGACGTATATATATATATATATATATATATATATATACATACATGTATATATACATAAAATGTTACAAATGTCTTGTTTGAATGTCATAATTGTCAACGAGAGTGCAAAATATTACATGATATATATATATATATATATATATATATATATATCATAAAATATTCATAATTTGAATGTCACACCTGTCAACGAGAGTGCAAATCATTACATGTGTACACTGTTACCATTTCCAAATTATTTAGCGGTTTGTTGTTACCCTGTCTTGTTTTTACTAAACCTTTCATACTTTTATCGTATTTTTCAATCTATTCCACTCTCTTCTTCTTCTCTGTCTCTCGAACTGATTCATTATCTACCAACCCACGCCCAACCCATCGTCCACTAGGGGCACACAAAAATTATATTTCCGTCTCTATTTTTAATCATCAAAAAAATTCGTACAAAAAAATTCATACAAAAAAACTCACTTTCATCACCCTATTCATCAGCATCCTCTGTGAAAAAGTAAAAGTAAGCATTAGAGCAACTCACGGCACATGCAAGGCCACACTCAGATATGTCAGATAGAGGACTTTACCGGTAGGATGATCTGGCTGATCCTATACAAACATGAGGAGGGGGATATTGGGAAAAATATTCATACACATTAAGCATACGCACAGATATACATATATATATATATATATAGATACATAAATGTTTGAGTTTGTGTGTGTATTTATGTATGCATGTGTGTATGTATATAAATTTATATACATATATATGTATGTATGTATGTATATATATGTATGTATGTATGTATATATATACATACATACATATACTCGTATACACACACTCACATAATCTGCTCAACAACATATACCATGTGTGCAGTTCGTTGCTTATCCAAAAAAGGCACTTTTTTAACGGAGTTGTCTTGTAAGTCGTTGCCCAGCCAAAGCCCGTACTTGTCCGAATGATTACGGGGCATTTGTTTGTTTTCCCATCGCAGCATGAAAGAATTAGTCAGACTAACTACACTTACCCCACCGACAGGAGTGATGTCTCCTTACAACCAACCCGAATCATCCCAATTCAACCAGGGTTACCAATGTCGGTTCATATTTCGGTGTAATTGCTTTGAAAAAGGAAAAGAAGCAAGCATAGTCAAGAAAACTATGACACACAGTTTTAATTCTCAGTCAAATTATGTTATTCAATTATCTAATATACTCGGGTGTGTCACAAGTATCTTATTCGAATTTCCATCTCTCTTCTGCATTCATTACTATTATTATTTGGAAATGAAACCTATTCATAAGGAACAAGCCCACCACAGGGGCCACTGACATAAAATTCAAGCTTCTAAAGAATATTATGGTGTTCATTAGGAAGAAGTAAGAAGAAGTAAAGGGAAAAAAGAAAAAAAAAAAAGAAAATTAATAAACAAATAAAATTGTATGTTCTGTATGTTAAAATCATCCAACACTTTCTTGCTTCAGACAGCAAGGTCTTGGGTTACCTCTTCTTATCTACAATCATTTTAACAGATCACTTCCAGTTCTCTCTTAATGATGGTCGTTCTATATCATCACGAATTATTTTAGCCCTTCCCCCATCGCATCTCATAACTCTTCGCCTGCTCGCGTTACTGAAATTTCCAAAGCGATATCTTTTTTATCGAGCATGTTTTGCTTAGGTCGCCTATTATGACATTGCGACGCTGTTCTTATATTGCAACATTACCATAATAGCTTATTTTGCATTAAGGGCAAGACGATACCCCTTATCGAGTGTCTCGATTTATTTTGACACTTTCAAACTGTTGTGTTAATCTGTCAAAGCACACGCGCGCTCACTTGCGTCTTCACTCTCCTATATATCATAGTGGACACTTCTTAGGTACAGACATACACGCACAGCACATACATACACACACATTTATATATATATATATATATATATATATATATATATATATATATATATATATATATATATATATATAAGGTTCCGTTGTATTCCACACAGTATATAAGAGGTATACACAGAATTTCATATATATTAACATCCATTAAAACCTGCGTAAAGATAAAAAAAAAAAAATCTTACAATTCGATCGCGTCAACCTATCTCAGAGGCGTTGCCTAATCTCTTGAATAATGAGAACGAAACGCTGCAGTGGCCTCACAGAACACATAAGGTTTCTAAACGAAGAATAATGACAATAATAATGATGGAAAGAGAAACCCACAAGATTCTTGTGTATAACTTGTTTACTGGTAAATATTTACATATTACTTTGATCTCGAGCACTTCCAGGTCCTAACTGTGACCCTTTTTCAAGAGATGAGGAAACGGGCTGGTTCAAGGCCCAGCAATCTCTCTTTGCTGGGCCTTGAACCAGCCTGACTACCTCACCTCTTGAAAAAGGGTCACAGTTAGGACCTGAAAGTGCTCGAGATCAAAGTAATATGTAAATATTTACCAGTAAACAACTCTTGCTGAGCCTTGAACCAGCCTGACTACCTCATCTCTTGAAAAAGGGTCACAGTTAGGACCTGAAAGTGCTCGAGATCAAAGTAACATGTAAATATTTACCAGTAAACAAGTTATACACAAGAATCTTGTGGGTTTCTCTTTCCATCTTCAGAAGAAAACTGAAAGAAGTTTTTGTTTGGCTCAGTAATAATGATGATAATGCAATCCAGGTCTCGTCATTTCAGTATCTGAAATTGTATCTCTGTTTCCTAGAGTATTAACCTACCACTTTATATACACAATCTAAAACAAATGCACCAAGTAATTAATCTACCACACTCAAGTGTGGATACGATACTCCAAAAGTGTTCCATAAAAGCTATATAATCATATGGTAACAAACGTCGCAATATGTTTATGTATGTATGTATATATATATATATATATATATATATATATATATATATATATATATATGTGTATATATATACATATATATATATATTATATAAATGTACTCAAAAATCTCAAGCCACAATTATTGAAATCCCTTTACCTTGGGTATACCTAACTTGCACTCAAAGACAATTATATGTTTTATAAGTGCATCTGTCCCGGCCAGGATTCCAATATAGGCGTTTTGGATTTAGTACAGAAGCAACAGGGTTTTCCAACTCAGTTATCGATAGAGCTTAGTGAATAAGTCCCGTGTAGATAAGCAAATGAGTTCTTAAATGAAGTGCGGAAAACGTGTCAAGTCCAAGAAACGAGTAAAAAATGCGCAATCGAGTTTTCTGTGCAGCGTATAATCAAGGCCACCGGGAACAGATCTATCTTTCGGTGGTCTCGGCATAATGCAATATGACCCGAGGCCCATGAAACTTTAACCACGGGCCGGGTAGCCTGTCCTATAGCGTTGCCAGAAACACGATTATGGCTAACTTAAAATAAAATAAAAACTACTGAGGCTAGAGGGCTGCAATTTGTTATGTCTAATGATTTGGGGGTGGATGATCAACATACCAATTTGCAGCCCTGTAGTCTCAGTAGTTTATAAGATCTGAGGGCGGACAGAAAGAGTGGGGACAGAAAAAGTGAGGACAGAAAAAGTGCAGACGGACAGACAAAGCCGGCACAATAGTTTCCTTTTACAGAAAACTAAAAGTTGACAAGAATGAAATGGAAACCGTAGAAAAAGAAACAACGAATGTCAATATGGACGGTGAAAGAATGGCAGAATTTTATAATGTTTTCCAATGTTGGGATGAGAAAAGATGTGTCAAATAACTAGAGAAGCAAGGAAGGTAGCAGGTGTGTACAAAAATTGGTGCACGCGATGGGATCGTTGAGCCAACACTCCTTTAAAGAATTGAAGAGCGAATGCCGATGCAAATAAAAGAAATGGACGAAACTATCGAGATGAATTCTGCATATACATATGCAGTTTACGAAAACACGAAAGAGCGAAATGTGGTAAAAATATCTGATTAGGTGAAGGGATGGATCAATGTGTTTTAATATGTCTTGGTCTTGTAAAATGATTAAAAAATTATAGTTTAGTTCAATGAAAATAAAATTATTGAAAAATTATAGTTTAGTTAAATGAAAGTAAAATTATTGAAAAATTATAGTTCAGTTAAAAGAAGAGTTAAGAACTCAGAGGAAATGAAACCTTGTAAAGCTGGATGAATAGCATTAAAAAGAGGTTTGGTAAGGAAGGGTCTAAGTCCTGAGGGTGAAAGTGCAAAATGAAAGAGACGAGTCCTGCGATTAAGGAGTGGAGGGACTGAAATGCTACTGGTGAGGCTTTTGTTTCGATGCATAATCAGCCTAATGTGACAGTAATGATTGTGGTAAAGACGGTAGAGTTATCTATTCTCAGAAGCCACCCTTTAAAAGAAAAAGGATTGATATATATATATACAGTATTTATATATATATATATATATATATATATATATATATATATATATGTATATATATGTATAATATATATATATATATATATATATATATTATATATATATATATATATATATATATAATTTACTTATATCTCAAAGCAAAACAGAAGTAAATCACAAGAAACTTCCAGTACCAAAATTCCGCAAAAGAAAAAAATACAATGTATATGATATGTTCTCAACCAGCAAGGAAACAGTTCTCAACCAGCAAAGAAACACTTCTCAACCAGCAAAGAAACAGTTCTCAACCAGAGAAGAAACAGTTCTCAACCAGCAAAGAAACACTTCTCAACCAGCAAAGAAACACCTCTCAACCAACAGAGAAACATTTCTCAACCAGCAAAGAAACACTTCTCAACCAGCAAAGAAACACTTCTCAACCAGCAAAGAAACAGTTCTCAACCAGAGAAGAAACCGTTCTCA
>NC_089796.1:76143862-76148862 GCF_040412425.1 Macrobrachium rosenbergii | reverse complement strand
ATGTATGGATGTATTAATACACATATATATTTATTTGCATATGAATGAATTTCTGTCTGAATCTGCGTTTTTGCATACACGAATTACACTGTTAGGAGCTCATCCTTTTGATGCGAATTACGGTGAGTGCAACACACACACAAAAAAAAAAAGGAACTTCAGTTTGACGCAGCACGGCCAAGAAGTCTAAAATATCGCATTTGCCCGGCAGCTGGCCATTGTAATGAGGCAATTTATCTTTCGTAACTGTCAGTAAATGGGAGCTCATAGCTATCAAGTCCAATTCAGAAAATCAATCTTAATCTCTAAAACTACTTCGCTGAAAATTTCATTTTCTGCTTTTCTTTGAAACCAGTTCTTCCCCAACCCCTTTTTTAACTGACAATTCTCTTTCTGCAAGAGCTTAAAACCACCACACCCCATAAAATTGGTTCCTGATGCCTGCAGGTCCGTGGCGCTTCTCCTCCCTTCGTACCGTGTCTCTTGATCTGGGTGTCAAATTTAACACCTGGAGAGAGAGGGAAGTGAAGCTGAACCATCTAAGGTTATAGAAGAGGAGATCTGAAAGGCTCTCTCTGCCCCAGTCCCTTGACAAAAATCCCTAGCATCCAGCGATAGCAGGGAAATATGAAAACACTATAGGATCCCCGCCGGTGAATTGCCAAGCTGCGATTTCTTTACCTCATGGCCTGTAACCTGTCACCAACAATTGCAGGACATGTGGAAATAGACAAAACCTACAGGCAGAGTCGGCCTTTGAGGATATAATAATTCATGCATGACCAGAATCAGCTTTACAGTATTAAATCTTTGAACATTCCCATGACTAATACAGTCGTAGACATTGTTCAAACGGGTCAGGTCTAGTTACAGGAATTCTCTTGGTTGACCTCTCCATACTGTGTATGTAATTCTTGACCTACGTAGACTAATCTGTACTACAATTACGCAGTCGCTCGTCTAGGTGTACCCATGACCCTAGTTGACGCACTGGAATCTAGTATTTAGCCCAAAGGGAAATTGACAGTGAGTAGGTTTGAGTGGTGTAACAGGAAGAAAGCCCCGCAGTTGCACTATGATTTCACTGTTAGAGAGGGTGGAAAGTCAGATGGAAGAGAGAGAATGTGAACAGAGGTACAGTAAAAGGAATGAAAGAACCTTAAGTAATGCCTACAGTGCAACACGTGAGGTGCACTGACGGGCGCTATTTCCCCTGGAGGGACTAGTTGATGTTTGTCAGAAGTATCCTTAACAATAATTCACACTATCTCCAGTCATAACTCTTACTACCAGGATTCTTGTTGTTAAGGATTTGAATGACGAAAAGCCAAAACAACTTTATAACCACACTTTAGCCCGGAGAATTAAGAAATTGAGGAGAATTAAGACATTGAGAATTAAGAAACTGAGGAAAATCAAGAAACTGAGGAGAATTAGGCAATTCGGGGAACCTGTTTTTGAATACTGTAATTGGTCACCCTACCTGTGGTTTGAATTTACCGTCATTGTCAAACTATACCTGATTATTGTTATTAACTGTATATCCACCACTACTTAAAAACCATCGTATGGGTGCAAAATTTCGAGTAATTTGTAGCAACTATTGAAATCTACACAGCAGATCATGTCCATCCAATCGCAATTTTTTCTGGGGGGGTGGGGGTTAAGACTAAAATTTTGCATGTGCCCGAGAACCCTCATTATCATAGTTCTAGTTACCGCATGTTATTTATAGGTTTTCTTCTGTTTGATTTTCACGTCTCTTTCTCATTTGGGTCTGAGGATTCAATCTTTTACCGACTTTCAATTACGGGTTTGTACGCTTGCAACAGTCAACTCTTCGATGACTGATTGAATTTGCCCGGTTGAGGACGGACGGACAGCACATGGTTGTCACTGCTGAGACGTCATCATGATTCGTGATGAAGAGTTTTTAGAATAAGAGTTTGCCGATAACTGTGAATTAACTGTTCTGCGATATTCCCTCGACAGTAAAAGATCAAGTATATAATTCATGAAGATCAAGTAACTGCGGCGTTTACGAAAGCCAATACGAATTCTAAATGATCCATAAAAACTCGAAAGTCAATACTAATTCTAAAAGATCTATAAACACTCGAATTGATTTCAGTCACACGAGTGACGAACTTCAACGTAAAAAGAGAATTACCTGTTGGGGATTCTGATCCTTCCGAACGATCAAAACACATGCCGATGTCACTGATTTCAACCAACCGATGTTTATATAGTTTAATATTTTCTATTGTTTCAGAAATGACAACCATTGTTTCATTAATAACTGAAAATAATAACTAGTCCACTCTCCGGGTCATTCAATTACACTTGAATGCATTACTGAATGTTATTCATTGTTTCTTTTTTTACCGTTTTTCTGCACCGCAGTCGCTGCCTTGCCTCAATGCGAACAATTTACATTCAATTTCCCTCCCTGGCTGGAATCCTTTACTTTGTTATTTTATATTCCTCTTGCTAGCCATTTTTCTTGCTTACATAAATTTACAGTTTAAAGCTGTGCATTTGTATCTCCCGGTGTATCTGTGTGTCAAAGAAAATCATATTTGTTCTTTTTTTTTATTATGAGCACTTCAGTGAAAACGGACCATAATAACGAACACTCTAATTCGGCAAAGATGCTTATAAGAAAACTAAAAAAAAGAAGACAGCAAGATAATAATATATAAATAATTTCAATGACAGTAGCAAAATAAAAGCAATAACGTGAAAAGAAGGATGAGAGCGCTGAAGAACAAATTTTCTGTGTATTGACGATGATATTTACTCAGCAGTAAAAATCAAGGCACGAAACTTGTTTTTGTTGTAATACTAGAAATCTGAAGTGCTTTTATTTTATCAAATAGCTTCACTCACGTTATTTTATAGATATACAAATATTTCCGAACATATAGATGCGCGCCCGCATGCATACGTACACACAGATATACATACACACACATATATATGTATATGCATATGTATGTATATATATATATATATATATATGTATATGTATATATATATATATATATATATATATATATATATATATATATATATATATATATATATATATATATATATATATATATATATATATATATATATATATAAGTACCATCAACAAGGTCATAAAGAACTTTCTGTCCAATACGGAATGCACCGAATCGTACCGAATACACTCACTCAACCGCCTCAGGCAGCTTTATCTGTCAGTTACTGTCTGGAGGCGACAGTACGTGCAAATTCAGACGGGCAATTCCCGTTCTCATATGACTGTCCGAGTCAGATCATCTACCTACAATAAAATGTTACTTTATAATAGGCAAAACGTACGGGAGCCTATGATATGGTTCCGGGAGGTTACAGAGAATTATTGCAGTTGCCAATGGGTTAAGCACTTTATATGGACGATAGTCACTTTGCCTACTCCAGCAGAAATAGAAATAAATAAAAAACTGTAAATAGCTCATGCGCTAGTGCTCGATATTATTCTGCAAATGAACAGTCTTGCATGCGTCGTTAGCACAGAAATCTGGCACCCAGTGTATTATTATATATATATATATATATATATATATATATATATATATATATATATATATATATATATATATATATATAACTGAATCACGAAAATATGGAACGTGATGAATATATAAAGACAAAATCCACGAAGGAAAGAGAAACACTGGAGTGCTGCGAGGCCTTTCGACTGTCGTCCTTCACTGCTATCCTGCTAATATATAAATAAATAAATAAATAAATAAATAAATATATATATATATATATATATATACATATATATATATATATATATATATATATATATATATATATATATATATATATATATCATCTACATCAACCGGATCCATGTAACAAGTCATAACCACATAATTTCCGCTTATTTGAGGCACTCGCGTTTCAAAATAAATAAATAAAAATTAAAAATAAATAAATATTATGCAGCATCACGTAATCACTCCGTAAACACTAATTACCAAGATACTCGAGAAACAGCAAACGAAACAAAATGAACTTATTTTCAAGGAAGCCAAACCATATACATAGTATCACTGAATTCTGAGAAATTCAATTTCCTCGCTTGAAAATTAAAATGGCGGGAGAGTCCCGCGCACTGCCTGAATATTAATCATCAAGTACTATATAATCCAACCAAAGGTGGTCAATTTCCACCAAAAGACCTTGACGAGAGAGAGAGAGAGAGAGAGAGAGAGAGAGAGAGAGAGAGAGAGAGAGAGAGAGAGAGAGAGAGAGAGAGACTTTTCGCACTGATTCAAATGTACTTACTGAAATGGATTTGTTATGGGCACAGCGATGGCAAGAGAAAAAATTTTGAATTTGAAAGTGCTTCATACGCCAGTCAGTCTTCATATTACCATGTCTAGGTAGAAACAACGGGACAGTTCCCCTATGAAAATGATACGAAGAACTACCCACAAATCCTGATTGGGATGACATTCTGAAAACGTTTTCGAACTGAAATAAGTTGGAGTTTAATGACGAAGTAAAGCAAGTTCTTGTAAACGAAAGGTTTTTCGACGTAACTGACAGGTGAATTCTTTATCGGCTGTTGAACTCCAGCTTAATGACAAAGGCTTTTTCAATGACGACTGTAGATGCGCTTATTTGGAGAAACATGAATCCTACAATCCTCGGAAAAGGAATAATTTCCCCAAAACTAAGAGCTCTGACTCAGCGAGTTTATGCTTGAGTCGAAAATCAATATAAAAACTAAAAATTTGCTTGCAGAAATCACCAACTAAAACCGTTGGCCACTTTCAAATCTACAATTTCTGGCACTCAATTTTAACAGGGTCTCCTTGATAGATATTTTGCTATGCAGCCTAAAATTACGGGAAATAAAGTTGAACTTTAATAAAACTCCAAGTAATCGATTCCCACCCTGATCGTTCTACTGAGAGTATTTTTACAATGACTGCTCCACTTCTCAGAAAAAT
>NC_089796.1:76113862-76138862 GCF_040412425.1 Macrobrachium rosenbergii | reverse complement strand
AATCTATCTATTTGGCTCTTTATAATAATATATTTTGGAAGCCAATCTTATTTTTTCGACTTGGAGTCTGCGTCAAAATAATGGCAGCCAGAAAGTGATTTTGACTATATTAAGTCCTCAACTCAAGAACAAACTAATTATTAACACCAATCTCTTCCATTTTCTTCTTTCATTCAAAGATCCGTAAAGGTTAACTGCATAAAGATCTGTCAGTCCTCGTTCAGAGAAATAAGTAAACATACTCGGTTCTTGTCATGAAGGATATAACATATAAACATGCTCTGTTCTAAACATACTCAAACTTTGAACATAGGTGGAAGCGAGGTTATATTTCGGTGGTAACTACAATGCTCATTAGCAGCTATTTTTTGCAATCTATCAATTAAAAATAATTAATGAAAACAATAAATCAAAACAGAGCACACCAATAACCAGACAAAGTGCGCCATGTTAAAATCATTCATTCGCCATTTCGATTTTTTTTTTTTTTTGTCTTTTTCACTATCTTTAGGCATTTACGGTGTTATTTCATTCGGCTTTTTTTGTTATTATGTTCTTTTATGACTCACCAGGAGGGTAACGGTTATTTTTCTTGATTTAAAGTAAAGCCTTCATATTCTACATAGAAAATATTTCCCTAATTCGTTACAAAATACAGCATTCATCATCAATCAAACTTTATTATGAACGAGCTTGATGGCGTGCGTGCTGCGCTGCGCTGGAACCCGGCGCTGCTCATCATGTCTCCCCTAACTTCTGATCCCTAACTGCCCCGCCCCAACCCGGGGGAGACAAACAGGTTTGCAAGAGGAAGGGTGGATGTGTCATGTCTCCCCCATCCTCCTGATTCCCTACCTACCCCGCCCCAACCCGGGAAGGACAAACAGGTTTGAAAGAGGAAGGTGGAAGTGTCATGTCTACCCTACCCTCCTGATTCCCTACCTACCCCGCCCCAACCCGGGGGGGGGGACAAACAGGTTTGCAAGAGGAGGGTGGATGTGTCATGTCTCCCCCATCCTCCTGATTCCCTACCTACCCCGCCCCAACCCGGGGAAGACAAACAGGTTTGCAAGGGGTGGATGTGTCATGTCTACCCTACCCTCCTGATTCCCTACATCCCCAACCACCGGGCGGACAAACTAGAAAGATCCACTTGGATTTTATTATTATAGGTTGTGCAACGTCAGTCAATAGCATCCAGAATGGATGAGCGTGGCCATTTGTAACTTGTCTTTAGTACTAAAGACAAATTACTACTAAGCTTATTGTAAGATCTAAATATAGAATATCTGAAGAGGAAATGAAATGCGTCGCTGAACCAAAACTGAGCCAGAGTCCTCCTAATTGGGAATCCCCGCAACTCCCTCCGCCAGGGGGACGACTTGTTGCAGGCTTCAGTAATACCTCTAACTTCATCAGTCTCTTCGCCATCAATTCTAATCTTGGAATACTAATGGCGGAGTATCATTATTCACGGTGAATACAGGGAGAGGCCTCCCTCTATTCACTAGTAATGAACGGCGGCTATAATTTCATCATGCATTCAGCCCCTGTACAAAACAGGTATTTTGGTATGCCGCATTCCAAATGGGAAAATGCAACATGATCCCGAATTCCGCTGCAATGGCGGGAAAATTATTTTGGTGCCACATCACTGCCTGCAAAATTGCTGCTGTATAGAATGCTGATTTCATTTGCCTCCTGTGCGACGCCGTATATACCGCTGGTTCTGCTGCACAAAACATTTCTACTTGCCTGTGACAACGCGCACATGTTAAAAAGCTGTGCTGGGAGGACTGACAAGCATAAACACAAATAAGCATATTGAAGTATAGTCTCCGACCACGCGTACTTATACGAATAAACACACACATATATGTATATATGAATAAACACACACATATATGTGTATATATATATTATATATAAATATATATGTCTGTGTGTGTATGCATGTACATATATTATATATATATAAGCTCGCAATTGTTAATGGATACAATAACATTACAAGCCAAAGGAAAAACTATTAATTAAAATATAGTACCTGTCGTCTTTTCAAATTATTTACTCATGACACAAACTAAAAAAAAAAATGCAATTATCAATATGATAACTGCTGCTCCAGCGATCGTTATTAGTACACGTCAAAAGCCCATAATTAATTTCGCTGGACAGGTCCACCTTCGTTTAACTCTTAATAGGGAGCTGCTGAGATCAAATGGCAGCCTGCAAACGTTTCATCTCGTGAAGTCTTACAGAATCTAATTTGCATTCGTATGTCCCTTGGCGGCGCCATTACGACTATACGAACGAACTCGTGACTGAGATTATGTCTGCTGGCTGTAAAATGAAACCTATTGTTGCACTGTCCGGTAATGGCAGGGGATTCCTCAGAGTGGTGTCCCAGTGTGAAAAGGCATTCTCTATGTGTCAATAACGCAACAGGATATCTATCTCTTCCGGAACCTCACAGACACCCATACAGATTAACCAAAGCAGGACTGAATGGATTTACGCAGCAAAGCCTAAATGGCACGCACGCGCGCGGGCACACAAATACACACACACACACATGGCAATTCCCAGGGAGTATGTTTCTGTATGGCAAATAGATTTAACTGTGACCTTAATACCCACCACTGATTCAAAAACTGATGTGAAAACACTTGTCTATTCCCAACAATTGGAAAACAAGTGGCATAGGTATACATATTCAAATTTCACATTGGCTCCTAATCTAATTTCTTGTGGAACACCCCTGCCTGCAAGTGTATTAAACTTACTGCGGTTCCCATCAAATGCATAAGTGGATAGGTGAAACACACACAGGTTCATATTAACAGATAACAATGTAGAATAAGTAAGGTGAAACGCACGAAGTTCCTTCAAATATAAGTAATTAATGCGCAGGATCGAGTATTCTGTACATCGTATCATCAAGACCACTTTACTCTTTCTCCTTTTATTTAATTTCTACATCAGGCAAAGGGCTGCAAATCCCATGCCCTTGCCCATTTGGTGGCTTCCACAATACAGAATGGCGACGATGCAATTATTTTCTATTTATGACATTTTACATGAGTGAAGGAGCGTGGATGACAGTAGCCTCAAGAGATTGCAGTCTTCTCCCGTTAAGGGAATTTCTCCACAACAAGGGGTTCACAGCTGTTTAGTAGATAACCCTCTACCTTGAGGTGCATCATAACTGAACCTCAAGCCACTGGTCCTTCCTAAGCCAGCAATGTCCAAAGAGGTAAGACAACCATCGCATTAGCAGTGACCTTACATAAGTGGTTCCCGTTTGCCTTAAGCGAGAGGATTATTCGCTATTTATGGACATTCACAAACACACACATACATTTATATAATATATATATATATATACATATACACACACACACATATAGAGCGACAGAATGCAATATCCTTGTCCTTACACCGACTGATGAGGGGAAAGAGTGCACGACAGTCAGAGGCGGAAGCACTTAAAGAACGGTTTTCTTCCAAAAGATTAAAGCAAGAAGTATAGAGGAGACAGGAATACAATGAATACAAATCGGGCTGTTTTTGAGTTGTGTTTGTCTCCGGTGTTTGTGCTGTATATACTTAGGACCTCCAAGTCTTTGTCTGTCTCCTGGAGGAGGTTTCATTCCTCTGAATAAACTTCCTGAATAAACCATCGAGGAGCGTTTTCTTCGGGTCAATACCGTCTCCTTGTTTTCCTTGAAAAGAGAGCGTTTGTCTTTGGCAGCCTCTTGTTAGTTGTCTAAATGGTCCCCAATCATGCAAAACATTGCGCTGACCTACAACGCGCGGGCTTTTGTGACATACGATCTTACATAAACAGGTGCGCTCTCCGTGCATATTATTTTCCGAGTTCCTTTTTACTTGATCTCTTGTCTGCCCCGCGAAAGGGAAGAAGATTAATATAAACCTTTCCGATCGACGATGTTAACAACGGAATTTGGGTCTTCCAATTAAGTTTCACCTAGCAAATTGAAATGTTCAATTGCCGAATTTTCCTAACTTGTTGCCTCCAGAACAAACGCTATGATGAAAAATGCCATAAATTAAAATATAAGTACATAATGTGCCGTATATTCTACAGGCCATATTTCAAAAGGAAAGGTATTGAAAAGACTTATATATATAAATAGAAAATGCCCTATAAAATAATCGACAATTTCAAGGCACGACAAAATTAAAAGAAAAAATTAAAAGCTAATTCTGCAACAATGATTAAAGTATTTAAAGAGGCCAAATTAATCATTGTGTACAACTTCTTTAGTCGCATCCTATCATCAAAACTGGCATATGTTAATGGAATTATGGAGCACTACAGATTGTTTTCCCAGCAGCAAGTGAAGTAACCATATTGGAATTTTTCTAACATTCAGAGCTTGTGGAAAGATGATTTTACTTGTATTACAGAGTACTCACATTTGTTTTCCAAGCGTTGTTCAAAGCACCTGGACAACAATGAAAAAACAAAGATCTCATCAAGAACATTGAATACAAAGTCAAAACTGAATTCGAAACTGTATGGCTAAATTGTGCAAAATCTTTTAACAGGACTTGTTTCTCTTACTTTGTTTTCTGAAATAAAGTGACAATATAAAAAAAAAGTGAATTCTAACATATTTTTGGTGAGGGGGAAAAGCACAGGACCCGGATGCATAAGTCTCCCACGATGGAATTGAAGACCATATATACCACAGACAAATGATCTTCAAGAATAAGATTTTTTTTAACCATTCTCAAACAAGTTCTGATGACTATAACAACAAGTCAAATCCACTGAAAACACAGGAAACAGAAAGTAAGACTTTTATGCAGCAAATAAGGCATCCACAATAACTTAATATAAATATATCCATTAAATATATAAGACGGTCCTGCCACTTTTCACTGACAAGCAGATTCACCTAAAACCCTTCTCTACTTGTTACAGTAATTTTCACTGACAAGCAGATTCGACCTAAAACCTGGTGATGGAAATTCATTTCTCTACTTGTTCCACTCTTCAGTAATTCTCTAACTGCTGAATGAATGATTAAACATCATCAGCAACATATTTACACATGGGCTGAGTAGTAAGTATAGCTTTAAATGATTAAGGATTTTTTTATAATAATAATAATAATAATAATAATAATAATAATAATAATAATCATAATAATAATAATAATATCATCTGTTAGTTCCTTTCCTCATCTTGAAACGAGATCTTATGAGCTCTTCCTGATGTTCACAATCTTGAACTTACCATGTAGTTCAAAATATGAAATAAATTGAGTTTTACAAGTACACAAACACGCACACAACCACACACACATGCAAATACACACGCACAGTCGGTGAAACTTCCACAAGCCGCCCAAAATTACGAAGGAAACTGATATGAATACAACTAAGATTAAGGAACAAACAGCAACACATTAAATTCTGGAGCGGGAAAGCTGAAATTGGGAAGAACCTTTTGTATCACGAAGGCCTTCCTCATAAATCATCACTGACCCTAACGAAGCCATTACTATACCGTTAGCAAGAAGCAAGCAGATGAGCCAGGTCTGCAAGCAACTTCTCGCACACACAAACTGAAAACCTTCGGAGCTGCTTACCATTCGGCCCACGAATTGAAGACGGCTCGTCATTGCCGAAAACGAACGAAAAGGCCCACGTCCAAAATGTATTGTCTCTCTCACGGTATGGATAGGTGCCAAACTGTTTTAGCCCCGTCTCCTTTAAAACCACTAAATGACTGCGGGGTTCCAGAGACGCCATGAACATTACTATTCATATCTCAGCGGAGGAAAAGGCGTTTAACAGAGACTTCACCTTTTACACACACACACACACACACACACGCTCACACTTTCAACACATCACTTATAAAAAAATCATCCAATACCTTTTCACAATAAATTTAAAAGGTGACAAAACATAAATATACCTAGTACTAAAATACTATAAAAATTCATATATTTGCTCATTAGAGAGAGAAAAACAAAACCTGAAAGAGACGGATAGAGGGGAGGGGACCCTAAAATGACTTTTGTCGTCGTATTGGAAGGACGGGAGAGATATGGCATCGCTGCTCACCCAATCAGTTATTTTCATAGGCTACAGAAAGCATGCCATTCAACCTTGTTAAGAATATTATCTTCTTGGGAGAGCGCCAGACGTATTGGAATAGGTACCGCTTTCTTCTAACTCCGCGCTGTTATCTCGATGTTTATCACAGCTGACATTATGAGACGGGGCCCTGAATACAGTAAATCTTACTAAGAGTCCGCTATTTCCTTCAGAAATTTTTTACAGCACACAGGACTCTTTAAATAAATCCTCAAGAAAACGGTACTTTCGACCAAGTTGTTCTTATGAGTTTACAAACGAAATTTGGATGTGGAGAATGCATGCACACGACAAGAAAATGCATGCATGCAACAAATACAATCTTTGTGTAACCCTCAAACCTTGTTGAACCGATCTCCCGCTGACCTAGTCTCTTGCTTGAGCTCAGATACGTTTCTCTTTGACTGGTCTGGGTACAGTGACTTTTCACTTTCTGATACTGAATTTCGTGGATTTGTAAAGCAAAACAGTTAATCTTTATTATATCCTGGTTTAAAAAATAAAACGGTTAGTGAAATTTAGCCAGGGAGGAAGATTTTCTTCACTTAACGAAAAAAAATCTTAAAATACAATATCAGAGATACCTGAATTTTTTATCATCAACCAAACTACCGTTATTCGCCTTTCCACCAATAAATACTTTAAAGCTATTTATAATATCTAATGCGCATTCACATACGAGGACAAAATGAAAGCATTTTTATGATAATCTATCAAGAGCTTGCTTAATGGTATATTTCTTTGATCAATTTGTATCAAGTTTACTTTGATTTCAATTAAAAGCTGGGCAGCAGTGGCTCATCCCAAACGTCTAAATTAGCATAATAAACAATGACGAGTCAAAATGTAAGGTGGTATTGACCAATACGTGAAAAATTCTATATTTTGTCCTAGAAACATTCACTTCACATAAAACAATTCAGATCTATAAATTCTTTTGCGCCAGGCAAAACTAAAATAAACTCACTTCCGATGATTTATATTGTTTATGCAAGCCATTACACAGTACAGCATATAACAGTCATTTTTAATGGCATGGGAACACTGTGTCTGTTTCAAAAATTAGTTCTATTATTGTGCAAATAATAATGAGGCCCATTATTTATACCAGCCATAGTTTTAAGTTATAGAATTTGGAGAATACAAAGGATTAATTTTTACCTTTACGTATTTTTTTGTTTTTGTTTTGTTGTACACACAATGCTTTTAGCATTCAGGAAGCAATGAACTTAAATAAGTCATGCGCGCGCGCGTGTTTGTGTGTGTATATATAGATTTACATACATGCATACACACATACATGTATACATACATACATATATGTACATAACATAAATATATATATACACACATATATATATGTATGTATGTGTGTATGTATGTATATATGTATAAGCGGCAGGTTTGTGACGGAGCGTAAAACAACATTTAATACCCTTAATACCCTTAATATCCCTACCAACCTTTGGTATGAGAGAGTGTAACTGTAAAACTGCTGTAATATTCTGTAATTGCTACTGAATGAATATAGAAAAAAAAATCCAAATTCAAACTCAGGTTTAAAATACAAAACTGTATCACAGGGCATTGATGATCATCAGTTTCAATAGTTTCCATAATCGCTCAACAGTTTCAGTAATCGCGCAACAGACAGTTTCCATAATCGCTCAACAGACAGTTTCCATAATCGCGCAACAGTTTCCATAATCGCTTAACAGTTTCCATAATCGCTCAACAGTTTCAGTAATCGCGCAACAGACAGTTTCCATAATCGCTCAACAGACAGTTTCCATAATCGCGCACAGTTTCCATAATCGCTTAACAGTTTCCATAATCGCTCAACAGACAGTTTCCATAATCGCTCGACAGACAATTTTCATAATCGCTCAACAGACAGTTTCCATAATCGCTCGACAGACAGCTTCCATCAGTTTCCATAATCGCTCGACAGACAGTTTCCATAATAACCCCAACTCGGATGTGACGCACCGGGAGACGGCAAGATTAAGTTAAAGAATCACAACCCTTTACAACACAAACCTACAACTCCCATCCAAATTCTTGATGAGATTACTGATAAAATATAATCAGTCTGAGACATTTAGGAATCAGCAAATAACCGGATCTCAGACCAACAGAAAAAGTCACACAAGTACGCTTTTAAAGCAGGAATGATACCACGTTAAAATTACCATTGCACAATCCTATGAAAGTTAAATTGTTATAATCGATATTTGAGACGAATATCATCATGCAATATTCTGAGTATTAAGCACAAAAGAAAGCTGCCAACTGGAGCGAAGAAAACAAGTGAAAAATGCGCCGAAAACTTCGGCGCAATCAAGTTTTCTGTACAGCCGCCACAGCGAATAATCAAGGCCACCGAAAATAGATCTATCTTTCGGTGGTCTCGGTATAATGCTGTATGAGCCGCGGTCCATAAAACTTTAACCACGGCCAGGTGGTGGCCTATCCAATACCGTTGCCAGAAGCACGATCATGGCTAACTTTAACCTTAATAAATAAACTATTAGCGCTAGAGGGCTGCAATTTGGCGTGTTTGATGATTGGAGGGTGGATGATCAGCATACCAATTTGCAGCCCCTAGCCTCAGTAGTTTTTAAGATCTGAAGGCGGGCAGAAAAAGTGCGGATAGAATGAAGTGCTGTCGGGCCGGCACAATAGTTTTCTTTTGCAGAAAACTAAAAAGGGCAGACGGAACGCTGACTCACAATGGTGTGAACTTGGTCGACACTTAAGGTTGTAAAACCAATAACGCCCCCGCCCCCCCAAAAAGCCAAGGACTAATACAAAGTCATAAAACTCCTACTTCCGTGAAAAAAACATCTAATTATTTATCAGGAGGCTTTAGTCACAAGGCACTAAAAATGCAAGTAAAAAAGTACGTCAGAAAACGCAAATCGGCGCAGAACGATCACTCGCAACTGGAAACAAAAACTTCAATTACCGTGATTTTGAATTCAAAGGGGGAATTCAGACGAAGCTACAAGATACCCAGGAGTGTAATTGGTGTTTCGAAATATGATTACCGCTAATTAAGATCGCATTAAGCCTCATTCACTCCCGTACAGCTCGTTGGGAATGGCAAATCTGAATACGTGAAGTGATGATGAAGGAATCCTTTCAAGCATAAAATCCTTCCTCCCACAGCCCAGCTGTGTCAGGAGTTCGTTACGCTTGTCTAACTTTCAATTTAAATTTCGTTAGAGCTGCTTCGTACTACTTCAGGCGCCTACGTCTAAACAAACACATCACGAGACAACACACACACATGTAAACATGTATAGACATTTTGTGCGTGTGTGCCTGTGATAGTTTGGTCACTCATCCGTATATTATTTCTGTTTATTCACGAGTATTAAGCCATAACTACCTTAGTATCGAATTCGCTATACATCGGGGATAACTTACACTCAAAGGGAATTAGAGGTTGTGCACACACACACGCACACTCATATATATATATATATATATATATATATATATATATATATATATATATATATATATATATATATATATATATGTGTGTGTGTGTGTGTGTGTGTGTGTGTGTGTGTGTGTGTCCACTTCAGGATTCGCACCCACGTTTTTTTGGGGTTTGCTAAAGATGAAACTATCTTGGGAAAAATCCCTTTTTCATTTGGGGTGTGTGTGTATATTTATACATACATATATAAGTCTTATTTATATACATACATACATATGTATATAGTATATACAGTATATATACTGCACAGAATGAGAAAGAATCGACCATAATGAATTAAATGCGAGATCGTCAAAGAATGATGACTCACGAGCGGGGGATGTGAACGCTCTAACATCTTCCCATGTGCCAACAACTGATTGCAAATGCAATGCTGCTATTTATAATCATTCACTGCAAGGGCAGACCACTAGGACATTCTGATACACTTTCACATCCTTTGCATTAATGAAGACATTAATAAAGTCGGGTAACTCAAAGTATTAAATTAGTTTTGCAAATGAAATGACAATGCACCACATGCATGAATCTAACGCGATTCGAACATGAGGTGGTTATATTTAATATTAAAAACGACATCAAAGACACCTTCCCTGAATACTTTATTATTACCAAAAACAAATAAATTGGCGGATGTGAGGGCAGGTCATTATTTTATTTATACTAATTGTCAGCTCTTCATTTGCAGTGTATTTTTTTTTTCCTATTTCAAAGGTAGAACGTTACGCACAGCATGCGCAAAATATTTTTAGATATGACACCGTCATCTATAAATTAAATAAGTCAGACATAAAAAAAAGTATAACTCAACTTAGAATTTTAAGCAGATGTTACGATATTGTACCTGTTTCAAAGGGTCGTAATAGGGCTGTTCAACTTGTAAGGCCAAATCTCCATTCTTCCGCCTATACTGAAGTCAATCTTGTAATGTCCTTTTAAGTGTAACCGGACACACCTAAGGCAACCTTCAAGTTGGTATGAGCCCATAATTCTTCCTATCTCTCTTTGTGTTGCCTTTCATGTCATAACTCTTTTAACTTCAATCACAGTTGTTGGTGGTGGTTCTGTTTTTATTTATTTATTTTTTATTTTTTTGGTAAGCCTAGACTGACTTTCAGAGATGGTTCATAGGTACTGTTCTGGAAACTTCAGGGATGGTTCATAGGTACAGTTCTAAAAACTTCACAGATGGTTCATAGGTACTGTTCTGGAAACTTCACAGATGGTTCATAGGTACTGTTCTGGAAACTTCAGAGGTGGCTCATAGGTATTGTTCTGGAAACTTCAGAGATGGTTCATAGGTACTGTTCTGGAAACTTCAGAGATGATTCATAGGTACTGTTCTGGAAACTTCAGAGATGATTCATAGGTACTGTTCTGGAAACTTCAGGGATGGTTCATAGGTACTGTTCTGGAAACTTCAGAGATGGTTCATAGGTACTGTTCTGGAAACTTCAGAGATGGTTCATAGGTACTGTTCTGGAAACTTCAGAGATGTTTCATAGGTACTGTTCTGGAAACTTCAGGGATGGTTCATAGGTACTGTTCTGGAAACTTCAAAGATGGTTCATAGGTAGGCATTGTTCTGAAACTTCAGGGATGGTTGTAGGCATTGTTCTGGGGAACTTCAGGGATGGTTCATAGGTACTGTTCTGGAAACTTCAGAGATGGTTCATAGGTACTGTTCTGGAAACTTCACAGATGGTTCATAGGTACTGTTCTGGAAACTTCAGAGATGGTTCATAGGTACTGTTCTGGAAACTTCAGGGATGGTTCGTAGGTATTGTTCTGGAAACTTCAGAGATGTTTCATAGGTACTGTTCTGGGAACTTCAGGGATGGTTCATAGGTACTGTTCTGGAAACTTCAGAGATGGTTCATAGGTACTGTTCTGGAAACTTCAGGGATGGTTCATAGGCACTGTTCTAGAAACTTCAGAGATGGTTCATAGGTACTGTTCTGGAAACTTCAGAGATGGTTCATAGGTACTGTTCTGGAAACTTCAGAGACGGTTCATAGGTACTGTTCTGGAAACTGTTCATAGGTATTGTTCTGGAAACTTTATTGTTTTAAGCTTTACTTGTGGCATAACTGGTTGACTAAAAATTAAGATGATGCAGCATGCAGTTGATGCCCTTTAGGCTATGTGTTCTACCAATACAGGGGAAGTAACTACTGGCTATAGCAGGGATAGAATGGTACAACACTCAGTGTACTCAGCTGGGTAACAAGCTAAACTACATAAAAAAAACTGATATACTACTGACTGGTTCCTCTTGTACTAAGCTGCCACTCTGTGGTTCGTTTACATCAGTAACACTGTGCTTGATGGTTCAAAAATCTTCAAGATAGCTAGAGCAATCTTTATCTCTAAGCTTCACAATACTCCAGAAATATAATTAACCTAATGCTTCCAAAAGTAGGCAATGCCTGTTATGCTTATTTAGAGAGCAAATATTGCTGCCGTGTATTTTATTTGCTATTTTCTCTTTTTTCTCACTTTTCAATCCTGTCTTCTAGCTTTAATTCATTTGAATGTTTGCTCGTTTTGAATAATTATAAAATCTCTTGGTGAAACTTTAGTTGCGCGGCCTGGTTCCCGCTAGTTGTGGACAGGGACAGGTTCCTCATACATAAATAGACATAACCTTTCCTATAATGCCAGGTCCTGACCTAACCAGATCTTACCTACATAACCTAACTTACGGCGAAGTGCCCTGACCTGGCCGGGGGCTGACCCCCCCCCCAAAAAAAAAAGGCGGTAACCTGTCTCGGCCGGCGACTGGAGGGAATCAGGCCGCTCAACTAAAGTAAAGTTTTACCAATCTCTTTATTTTTAGCGTCAAAATCATAAGGATGGTATATGAAGTTTCGAATGGGACATCTTTTCTATTTCATATGATGGTCGAAAACCTCTGCATGGGGTCTAATTGTCTCATACAACGCTAAAAAAAAAAAAAAAAGAGGATTACTTTTGTGTCAAGCGTGTTTGCATCTTACATTTAATAATTTGGATACTACTCCGAGAGTGTATCTAGACAGTCTTTTGCCAGACAGATCTGATGTTTATTGCCCCAAACTTGTTTCGAAGCAAGTTTAGAATTCACAGCTCAACAAAATCATGGAAATTCAGCCACTCAAACGCGACAAATTGTAGAGTTTCATATCGGAAATGCTGGCAAACGACATTAAAAAGTATATGAAGATCCATCACAGCACAGAGCAATCTCACGCTTCGTGCATACCCCTACTCGATCGGAAGTATGTCAGGCGTTCGACTAATTGAATAAGCACGAACCTCTACTCGTAACTTAATCAATTCTTTCATGGTCCGCGCAGGAATTTTCTCTACGTGTAAGAAAGAGACACTTCAAAAAGATCCTGATATTCAACCAGGCGATAAAATGAAGTGGAATTAACGACACGCATATAGCACTGTCACTGCTCCTCGTGATTCTAACCCCATACGAAACTCCAGATAACTAAAGGGAAAATCATTATCGAAAACGGCAATTCCTGACAGAAGCCACATCGTCCTCGTTGATGCCGTCAGCTGAAAGCGTATTTTCTTTTGATCACGACACAGCCAAAGTCCCGTTTCCTTTTGATGTATTGTGGATCGCCGGAGAGATAAGGATCTGTCGGCCATCTTTGAGGACAAGAAGGCAAAAGTTATGAGCAAACATCGTTACCCGGGGATGAAACTTTTTCTAGGTCCTCCTCCTCCTACTCCTCCTCCTCCTCCTCTATCGCTTCGCCTTTCTCCTGATCTCATCCTTACTTTTGCACTGGTGTTCGTCGGTTGATAGCTCGCTGCCTTTTATAATTTTCATTCTCATACTCTATCTTTTCACAATTTATCCCTTTTTCCTGTTTGTTGGGTTGTAAGTGGTCTTTCACACACACACACACATAAGTAAAGTGAAATGTATAAAATAATAAAAAAATTAGTCATATAATTCAAGTTTGCACTCATATAACAACAAGCCCATGTGCGGATATGCACATTATATATATATATATATATATATATATATATATATATATATATATATATATATATATATATGTATGTATGTATGTATATATATATGTGTGTGTGTGTGTGTGTGTGTATAATATAATATATATATATATATATATATATATATATATATATATATATATATATATATATATATATATATATATATATATATAATTTATCATGTGTTTTCTCTCCCTTTCCGCCATATTACATATGTTATTTTTCCACTAGACTTACTATGCATAATGTTTATTATATGTTTTACGATGGTTTCTTGCAAATAGAAAGAGAGAGAGAGAGAGAGAGAGAGAGAGAGAGAGAGAGAGAGAGAGAGAGAGAGAGAGAGAGAGAGAGAGAGAGAGAGAGGTCACTTCGCCAAGATGCAACTTCATAAATCTCGCCAGAAACGTTCATCATTTATTACTGCGGCCGTTCCACCTGCAATCCCGAACATCTTGTCTGGAAACACAACTCGTCCTCCTCATCCCCACCTGGCGGTGGGGGAAGAAGACTTTAAATTGCTGGGGAAGCCCCAGGTGCAGTAAATAGACTCGAGCCATTGCGGCCAACAACATCTCAGGGGATAATGCAATACTTCGATGTAGCTTCAATGATTGCATTAGCATTTCTTACTCGTTTCTCATGGCGTGTTTTTACGATTACAGATTGTTTCCCCCCTCTCGACTTAATTCCTAACGCATTAGTTTTCCTCCTTTCAAGACGTCTTACTTGGGAAGCTGGAGAGGGATTACCCAGGTGGAAGAGACTCGCTTCTTTGAATTCTTATCTCCGTCCGGGGAGGGAGAGTAACGGTCTTGGATATTCTCCCTTTCCAGCTTCGCTGGCCTTGATAAATGGAACGGCCGACCGAGCAACACCTTTCGATACTTTATGAAAAAGACAGATGAATGGTCATAGAGTTTACGGATGTGCATATGCGCGATTGTGTATTCAGCGATCGTGCCTGCAATTTTCAAGCACCTGCATGAATACGTGTTTCTTTGTGGGTTTGCTTGCCTACCTATTCAGATGTGTATGTATGTATGTGTATATATATACATTATATGTATGTATGTATGTATATATATATACATATATATATATACATATATATATACATATATATATATACATATATATATATATATATATATATATATATATATATATATATATATATAATTTAGTATTAAGCCATTTTCCTTATTAGAAGGTGGCTCAATGGAAAACAAAGAAGTTACTGCCACATTCACACTTTGAACTTCAAAAGTTCAAGCGGGGGTGCAATGCACCACTACCTAATACTATTATCCTTCTATTTTAATACATTTTCATCTATTTATTAATTAATTTTTTCTTTTTTTAATAAGTGGGATCTCTTCTTTCTGTATTTCCCTTTACCTCCTCTTACTTCTTCCTAATGAACACCATAATGTTCTTTGGAAGCTTGAATTGAAAGTCAATGGCCCCTTTGGTGGGCTTGTTCCATATTAATAGGGTTCATCTTCTGAATAATAATAAAAAGTAAACTGTATATAACTTCACATTAACTACTCCATATACTTGCACAAAAGCTCATCATTCAAGATGTTCCCTTCCGAGACCTATTTCCCTCAATCTATCCAACAATTTCTATGTCTTCCCAATTTACTACTTCGGCATTTTCGAAATAAAAGCTTATCAACAATGTAGCATTTCCAATCTCTCCACATGACTGAACCATCTAAAAATACAATGAAACATGCTGTCACTTATGCTATCCTCTTTTATAATTTCTTGGTGTGCCTGAATCTGTAAGCGGGTCAATTCTTCTTGCCTCATTTGTACTACTCTTAGATTCCTTACAATGCAGTTCTTCCCCACTTTGTACTTCATACAACAACAAAAAGCCAAAAAAACAAGTAAAATGAACATATCAAGTTCAACGACAAAATAAAGGAATGGTCACAAAGACAAACAAATATTAACAATATTCTGCACAATATGAATATATAAGAAGTGAAATAATGCTGATACATGCAAACGGTCGATACTGTAGTCCACACACAAGCAATGGCCGCGTGTAAAACTGTAGGATTACACTGTACACATTTTGCTTTGCAGAGACGGTGGGATAAATTTCTCTTCTTAGTATTTTGAGACGACGATGCCAGCTCCATACCTCCGCCACACCGGCTGCAGTTCACTACAGTCAACCTACTGCTTGAGGCATGATTCACTGTACAGATCAACGGAGGAAGTATGGCTTTCCTGGAAACGACTTTGGGTCTGCATCTAGTGAGGCAGTGTACTGCAGTGCAGTTTACATGCACTGTACAGTATGTAAGTAGCCTGGTGAAATTAGGTTACTGTAGATGCACGAGTTCTATAAACATGTACAACAGAAGAAGAAACAATTTATTGTGCAAAAAAAAAAAAATACTTACAAAGCACAGCACAACGAATTACTGCTATAAAAGATATATATTTTATCTGGTTTCCGCCAAGGAACACAATTGCTACGGGGTACCATGTGGTATAATTTACATTAATTAATGTGCAATGGGTTACTTTATATCACATTCGTCAAATAATTACATAGCAGAATGAAGTCATTTAGATGTCAAAAAAATAGTTGTAAAACGATAATATAAATACCAACAAACTTTACCTCCAGTTTACTCGGAGGGAGTAAGAGAGATCTTTTGGAACTGAAGTCGCCATTTCCCAAAACAACGACAAATGTCACATATGAAATCAAGTGGCAATATACATCTCGCAGAATACCATAAGATCTGAGCTTGCCTAACATATAAGTAAAATCACTGTCATAAGACTTGTTTAAGGCATTCAAATGGGATTTTTGGCCTTAAGTTATTTTTAAACATTGAAATATAAAATAAAAATGTTCTATAACCACCACCATTATTATCGCTTATAAGAATATCAGTATAAAAATTATTACTGCCTTAAATACATCTTCGTACGTTACCTGTAAATACGCACTAGTAATTCCTTGCTTAATAAGCTCAATTATTAGTGTTTTACATAGAGAGAGAGAGAGAGAGAGAGAGAGAGAGAGAGAGAGAGAGAGAGAGAGAGAGAGAGAGAGAGAGGGTGTGTAAACTCTGAAAGACAACATTACAATGAACGCATCATCGTAAGTTACCTGTAAATACGCACTAGTTATTCCTTGCTTAATAAGCTCAATTATTAGTGTTTTACATAAAGAGAGAGAGAGAGAGAGAGAGAGAGAGAGAGAGAGAGAGGGTGTGTAAACTCTGAAAGACAACATTACAATTTTCGTCCAGATATATAAATACTTTGCGGGATCTATTTGAACTCAATAATTCACGAAAACGTAAACAAGTGCGGAATAAACGTACAGTGGATTCTTCTTCTTCGTGGATCAACGAGACGAACTTGTATCCTCGTGAGAGGCTTTAAAAATCAACGAGCAAAACTTCGATTCAATCTGATAACTGCCCGTCATGTACCTGTTATGTGTCGGTTTGAGGAAATATTTTAAAAATAAAGCTCTAGTATCATATTAGGAGAGTATTCATCTGACGACCCGCCTTCCTTTTGGAAAAGTTGTGTCGCATTACTTGCGAATTGGACATTTATCCAGAACCACTTATGGGACACATAAGTTTCAGGAAATGTTAATGACTAAGTGTTGTGTATGGTTACAGATTAAAGAAAAGTGTTATTAAGTGTAAGGTAAATGTTGTATGATGAACATTTGTAAAATAAAAATGATAAAGAAATAACAAATTTAAGATAGGTTTAAAGTGAGGTACTGAGAAACATTGTTACATGAAATTTCATTTAATATTGCAACTCGAGACTATTTCAATTGTGCATTGAACATTTTAAATAAAAGATAAAAAAAAATGTTTGCCACCTGCAGCCGAATTACTGAACTCGCTTTTTGCATATTTGTTTAATCTTCATAAACAATTCCATTTTTTTTTAACATTCGATGTGATAATGGCACCTAACTAATGTGTAAGGCGTTATATCATGCACATATATGAATTGAATACATTTATCTTAGCGATTATATTTATACTGTTGTATCAAGACGTTTTGCATCTCTGGTGTATTTTCGAAAGCTGGCGCCCCCCCACCGCCACCCCAAAAAAAAATAAAAACCATTTCCGCAAAATTTATCACAAAAGAAACGCATTTTCATAAGCAGCACTATTCAGAATTTCAGATATTACCCGAAAAAGGAAAAGAGTGTTTGAGGTTATGGGGTGAAACGTCTTGATATTATAATACAAATTATAATATCAAATTATAATATTAAAATACAAATTATATTATTTTTCATATATGCAAGATGTAACGCCTTACATTAGTTACATGCCATCACATCACATCGGATGTTTAAGAAAAATAAAAATCGGAGATTATTATGAAGGTTATCGAAATATGCAGATGTCAATTTTACACCTTACCCCTTTCACGAGCCTCACTGTGACCCACTTCCAAATATGGGTCATTGCCTGACGCCCAGGCCCATCTTCAGTGGGTGGAATACCCCAGGAACGATATATACCTGCCGTACCAAAGGTCCGTTTTCTATAACGGTATATACGGGACAAGCAAATTACCTCACTCACGAACCTGATTCTTTTCCTCCTCCTCCTCCTCCTCCTCCTCCTCCTCCCCCACCCCCATCCGCCCACTCCTACGTGTTTTTAACAAAGACCAACGACCACATCTGCTTTCCAAAGCTTTAACCGGTATAGTATCACGACATCCAGCGTTTAGGATGAATATTTTATTTTTTTTTTTTCTCTCGGTATGTCAAGAATGAAAAATAACCTTTGTCCAGTGATTTTTACACACAAAAAATGAAAATAATTGCATCGTAAAACAATACACCAAAATAATTTATAATTCAAGGAGGAAATTACTTCAAATAGAGTGACTGGAGGACAAAAACTGTAATTATACGAGAATCGGGACCGTGAGTAATGATTTGTGCTTATGATCGCCATCTTGCCTTACATTACCCTAATTTTTTTACGGTATATGACCACTAAATGATATCATGTACCGGCCTAATAAAAATCCTAACATTCACACTGGTAAAAAAAAAAAAAAAAATCAAGATAAACCACCATGCAAATTATTTAAACTTTTTTTTCCTCAAAATAGATAGCATATCAACATGCTGTTCACTTGCAAAAATACGTGTAATTTATCTACGTCAAACAACACAAAAGCATATAACAAGACAACGACGCTCGCGATTTCAGCTCCCATTTCACTCTTAAACGTTTCCTCGGCGTCAATATAATCACATCGGTGTCAAGTTCTTTGCGTACTCCTTTCGCTCCCCTACGAGAGACGCGACTGAATGAAAGGCAATAAATTCGTCTCATCAACTGCACTGTCCTCGTTTCCCAAAATTTATCTGCCTCTCCAACAAATGGTGGCAGGGATGAGTACATTTTCCGGTATTATTTTGGTAATTTTATTTATTTATTTATATATTTATCTGTATTTATTTATTTATTTTGTTTAAATTTTATTTATTTATTTATATATTTATCTGTATATATTTATTTATTTATTTATATATTTACCTGTATATATTTATTTATTTAATTATTTATTTATTAATCTATTTATTTATTTATCTATTTCTTTATTTATTTATTTATCTATTTATCTGGTTAACCAGGAGCCGTGTCGACTCATTTTAAAAGCGTACACGCCATCGCATTATATTCATTTACTGTCAATACCTGCAGTCCCTAATTTACTCAGCGTAGTTACGTTTTCTTTCCTCCTCACGACAATTCACAGAGTTCCTTCTTTTCGTTCCCCAATTTCTAAATCCGTCTCCATAGGGGGCGGGTGTGTCGCCTTCTCCCCGGCTGGGCCCCAAAATCCCTCATCTTTTCATTCTATTACTGTATTGCATATCTATGCGCGCATGTATGCATTGCTTTACAAAATCTTTCATCTTCTCTTTCAATTAGTATATATCTATGCGCGCATGTATGCATTTCATTACAAAATCTTTCATCTTCTCTGCCAATTAGTATGTATATAAATACCTATATACATATATATATATATATATATATATATATATATATATATATATATATATAAATTATATAAATATATAAGCGCGTATGTCTGTCCATCTTCGCAGAGAACATGATAACAGGATATCCACTTCGTGGACCATCACCATCTATGAGTTCATTATCACTTCAGAGAACGAAGGTTAAAAATCTTCAACATCGTTTAAAGTTAGGTCATTTGTATTAACAAATTTTCCTGACACCTAATACGTACTTGTGTCTCCGACCATTCTACTGATGCCTGAAAAAGAGAGAGAGAGAGAGAGAGAGAGAGAGAGAGAGAGAGAGAGACTAAAAGAGTAAGAAAACCTAAAGAAGAAAAAATACTAAAGATTTTTTAAAAAAAACTATATAAGAAACCTAATAAACGTGCAACCGCACAAAGAAACAAATACCTGCACACGAAATGTTAAAAAAAAATGATATAAGAAATCAAATGGACGTAACCACAGGAAGAGAAAAAAAAATACCTGCACACGAAATAAAAACATTCGACTCGGAAGAAAACATAAGGGTACAGAAAACATAAAAAAAAAAAACAGGTAAACAAAAGGGGATTTAGCAGATGCTCGTAACATCTCAATATTGCATTCGGGACTACGAAGAAATTTAAAGGTACGGATTTGCATAAAAACCTCGTAAATACTGACATTCTAAAGTAACCATTAGTTCGGCCCGAAGATTTATGGGTCAGAGGAGGGAGGGAGGGAGGGGAGGGAGGGAGGGAGGGAGGGAGGAAGGAAAGGTAAAAAGAGGAGGCAAGAAAGGTATCTTCCTCCTCCTCCTCCCCTCCTCCTCCCTCCTTCACGAAATTATAGCACAAAGGTTTATCGGAAAACTTCCATGTAAAAATCCCCAGAGACCGGACGAATTCACTCTTCTACTTCTCGCACATTTTTTCGCCCTTAAATTTACGAGTCAAAAACTTATTTCCATAGAACCCGAACTTCAAAAGAGGAGAAAAACTTTTTCCTATGGCACAATAACACTCAAGATCTTGGTTTGTACAAACTGCTAAAGACATCGCATACTCCTTACGTCATCAAAAGGAGTGGAAAAATCATTTTTATGTTTTCCAGAACGAGGACAAATTGTGCCATATTGAGATTTAAAAAAAATACAACTTCTGAAACTTCTGCGCAATCGATCTTTCTGTAGAGCCGCTACAGCGTATAATCAAGGTCACCGAAAATAGATCTATCTATCGGTATAATGCTGCATGGGCCGCGGTCCATGAAACTTGAACCACTGCCCGGTGGTGGCCTATCCTATATCGTTGCCAGAAGCACGATTATGGTTAACTTTAACCTTAAATAAAACTTAAACCTTAAAACTATTGAGGCTTGAGGGCTGCAGTTTGTTATGTTTGATGATTGGAGGGTGGATGATCTACGTACCAATTTGCAGTCCTCTAGCCTCGGTAGTTTTTAAGATCTGAGGGCGGACAGAAAAAGTGCGGACGGACAGACAAAACCGGCACAATAGTTTCCTTTTCCAGACAACTAAAAATGTGACCTCTCAGAAAACATTCTGACGACACAAAACAAACAAAATGAACAAGCTGATAAATTTGCAAAATTTGGAATTTATACTTTCCAGAAACCAAAATCAAAGACTATGGCGGCGACAAAATAAAACACCTGGGTGACCTTTGGATTACCACCCTAATACTATTCTCCCTGCATTTTAATACATTTTTATCTATTTACTAATTTATTTTTTTCTTTTTTAATACGTGAGATCTCTTCTTTCTGTATTTCTCTTTACCTCTCCTTACTTCTTCCTAATGAAACCATATAATTTGGAAGCCTGAATTTCAAGTCGATGGCCCTTGCAGGCTTGCTCCATATGAATGGGCTTCATCTTCTGAATAATAATAATAATAATAATAATAATAATAATAATAATAATAATAATAATAATAATAATAATAATAATAATAATAACAGTCGCAGAGAAAAAGCAATAATTAGAAAAATGAGAAGACTATACAAAATAATGCAGCTGATGCAGCAATTTCATTTAATAATAATAATAATAATAATAATAATAATAATAATAATATAATAATAATAATAATACTGTATAATAATAACAATAATAATAATAATAATAATAATAATAATGCTTGATATTTCAGGAATTACCTGAACGACGTCAATTCCTGAAATGTGACTTGGGTTTGAAGATATACATGGAGGAATGCTTAGCTGCATGTATGCCAGTTCACGAGGGCAGAAACCCCACATGAAAGTTTTTTTTTTCTTTTTTTGCCCCTCCCTGAAATGGCAAGTCTTGTCAGCGTAGCAGTTTTTTTTTTTTCTTTTCTTTGTTGAGCCGTCTGGGAAGGGGTAGAATTTTCATTTCGTTTTATTCACTTTATGCCCTACACCGTTTCTGCCCAAACTCTCTAATCAAAAGGGTGGGTGGGTGTTTCCACTGGTGTGGGCGTAACTATTGAAGATGTCAGAACTGGTTATTCTGAGACAGGAGATGTTAACCGCAAAACTTTACGAGAGAGAGACTGGAGAGAGAGACAGAGGAGATGAGAGAGCAGAAAGAGAGAGAGAGAGAATTATTTTTCAAGACTTTTCGGAATCAAATATGAGGAGTGGGAGAACGGAAACTAGAACTGCCAGGTTTCTGTACACTTAACCTGTCGTTGCTACTATAATCATCAACTGCGGAATATATTTTACTGAAAAAAAGGTTTGAACTTCAAAGGAAATAAAACACGATGAGGCGTGTCTTGATATTTCAATCATATATGTCTTACGAGTACTTCTTAACTTTACGTCAATAAAACTGTAAACATAAAATGGTCAAATTCAGTCACTGGATTCTGCACAACATCCTTTCCAAAAAAAACAAGAAAGGGTAACTTCCACGGTCATCCCAGCAAAGGGATACATTTTGAAGTCCCCAGGGTAGCACTCTATCAGCAAGTGATGTACAGTCAGAGGAACCAGACAATTACCTCAAAATGATCGCAGTCGCCGAACTACCAAAAACGCATTTGCTAAATGTGAACAGTCAAAGGACAGTTTCCCTTTTTCTGCCATATTCTTTGACATCCAAAGGACTGCTGATCAGATCACTTCCAAGATTTTCAGGATAATATCAACCGAGTTCCCACCAGATTTCCCCATTCTCTTCTCTCTGCTTGGAAGGGTAATAAATGGCAAAGTAATACTTCTCAGTACGTTGCATGTATTGCAGCTATTGCAAGTATCCTTCCTACCATGATTTAAAGTCCGCTCCAAAATACCCACTGCCCCAAGAAGGGGGGAAGAGTATGAACTGTTAGCATTTCAAAATCATGTTGTCATTCTAATGCTGCACATATAAAACGCATAATCATCACGTTTTAATTCTATATATGATTTAAGATCAAACATATATATATATATATATATATATATATATATATATATATATATATATATATATATATATATATATATATATATATATATATATATATATATATATATATATATATATACATATATATATATATATATAGAAATAGAGAGAGAGAGAGAGAGAGAGAGAGAGAGAGAGAGAGAGAGAGAGAGAGAGAGAGAGAGGCAAGAGAGGTATAATAAGTGCCAAATATAAAAGACATTATTTTGGCATTTAAGACTCGATATACTCGAGTTCGAGCACTCACCAGGGCCAACTCTGCCCCCGTTAGGGTTTCAACTTACACCTGAATTGCCTTCCTACTGGTCCCTAAAATTTCTATGCCACAGAAGCTAGACATTAGCGATAAATACTATATCAGTGACTCCATTTGGTCAGCAGCATCTGTTTTGGTATCGTCACTACATCAAAACCGCCTTCTCAAATTTATTAACACCGAAGAACATCAAAATTTACAATTTCCCCCTCACAATCTCCACCGCCTAAAAGTTCCATAATTTTACAAACCAACAAAAATAAATCTATGCATCATCGATTGAACGTTACAACATGTTAAAACTACAATTCTGATGTTTTACAATTAACACCAAAATTCAGCGCTCAACTAAATCAGAACTAGGCCACTTTTTATTTTCTGTAAAAAAATATTCCTGGAATCAAAGCATCTCTGATGAACATCCTTATGATTTTGAAAATACAAAGGCTGCACGTCCTTACTTGGAACATAAACACTAATATAACTTTTACAAGACAACTACTGCAAAGTACTTTCAAGTTTTCAACTTGTATGACCATATTTACTGAGACTAGAACACAGAATCTATTAGTAATATATAATCTGAAATCTTAGCAACCAAGACCTTCACACCTAGGATATAACAACAACATCCCTGAAAAGTCATCAGGCAGAAAAGCCATCTACCAAAACCAAACAATAATCAGAACGGGGGAATAAGACAAATCATACACGGAAAGATCAATGTGGTCATGTAGCCAAAACTTCTTAGAGTGACTAGGTAAGAGCAACGCCAATGGCAAGTTATGGGTGAGAAAGCACATTTACAACTGAACATTTTGTGTAATCTATTCTAGTGATTACAGAGAAATATAAAGCCATTCCATACAGTTCACATTAAAAGTTCTGATAACATCCAAAGAACTCAGTTACATCAGGAATAGGGGGTAAACGATGACAAAACCCACCCTTACCAGAAAACAGCTGAAGGATACTCCATTTAGACAAATCATAATCATTTTTCGGAATAAGCCACATGAACGGCATGGCCCATGATCAACTCATCACATAGCTCCTTTAGGGATAAAGGTGATATTTCCCCAGAGGCTAAGATTGTTCACCTTCAGAAATACACCACGGCGTGGGGTTCCCTAAGAATGAATACGACTTGACTGCAGGTTATGGTCGGGGGTTTATCGTGGGCAAATTCACCAATACATTTCTAGGAAAACGGTGCACAATCCAGCTAGTTTTACCAAAGCGAATACATGGAAAATTTACTTCCATTATATATATAGAGAAGATGGGTATGACTTGAAAGAGTCCACAAATAGAGATGGATATGACTTGAAAGAGTCCACGAATAGAAATGTATATGACTTGAAAGAGTCCACGAATAGAAATGTATATGACTTGAAAGAGTCAACAAATAGAGATGGATATGACTTGAAAGAGTCCACAAACATAAATGGATATGACTTGAAAGAGTCCACAAATAGAGATGGATATGTCTTGAGACAGTCCACAAATAGAGATGGATATGTCTTGAGAAGTCCACAAATAGAGATGGAT
>NC_089796.1:76106362-76108862 GCF_040412425.1 Macrobrachium rosenbergii | reverse complement strand
AAGGCAACCTACTGGGGCACTTCGGCCAACCAGCGCTTTAGACGCTTGGAAAAAGACGGAGTTGGAGAGACTGAACAGCTAAATAAAGAGAGTCAGAAATAAAGGAGATGAAGTATAAGGATCTAAAGGTGGAACTGGGAGAAAACAAATAGTTATAACAAGAAGACTCACGAAAGGAAGCGGGAAGAGAGATACAGTTAAAGTCCTTCAAAAAAAGTGGGTGCAGCTGGGTGGGAAAACGGACGCTACAAACACCTCCCCTTTAGTAATGCCTACAGTGCACCACGTGAAGCCTACTGACGGCACTAACCCCCTATAGAGAATCTCTCTCTTTTGCCCAGGAATAAATTAGAATTTTATGTAATGAAATGTACTTCTTTGTCGTCGAATATCTTGCATAATGCCAAGTGCATATTCTGTTATTCATGACATCGTTTCCGATGCTTAGTGTAATGCCAAAAATTTATTTTCTCGTCACAGTTTTGTGCAAGACTGACTTACATATTCAATATCCGGAATGCTGTTCTGCTTTGCTGTTATCCTAATTTGTAAGAGGGTACGTCTTATCCTAGGGATACCCAATACACAAGGGCATCATTAATCGCTTTTCCGTGTCTAAAGCACTCGACACAGAAATCTGATTAACTGCGACAGTTATCTATCACGATTAGAAGTCAGCTGCCTACTTTAAATGCCCCAGATTCTTCAACCTGTCATAACAATTTAAAACCTGGGTCAGCAAACCGGAAAGTTTCAACATCTGAGGAAAAACACATAAGAAATTACTCTTATATGCTATTTCAAGACTTTTTGTCAGAGCCTGAGCTATCGCGAATATAAAAACGTTTGAATTTCTGGCTGTTTAAAAAAACACTCCAAGGTCCGTGTCACCCTAAACAAAATAACGAACGTCAATCACACTGAATTCAATATGCATATCAACATCCGTCCAAAAACGTATGCAGGTTTCATACTTATTTACATATAGCGTTTTAATGACATGTTACCGATGTTTCATATTGCCTTTCCCACAACATATGGGAAAATCTAGGATACGAAATTCTCTTATTATTTGTTGTTTATGTCTCGCAAATGCAAACAACACACGGATATCTATTGTACTCCTTTCAGCTAGATTGAAATATAAAAAAAAAATAACACGAACAGTGTCATAGTGTCACTAGGTATGACAGAAAAAAAAAAAACACGAATAGTGTCACTAGTTATGGCAAAAAAAAAAACACGAATAGTGTCACTAGTTATGGCACAAAAAAAACGAATAGTGTCACTAGTTATGGCAAAAAAAAAAAACCAATAGTGTCACTAGTTATGGAAAAAAAACAGTGTCACTAGGCATGGCAAAAAAAAAAACACCAATAGTGTCATTAGGTATGAAAAAAAAAAAACACCAATAGTGTCAATGGTATGGCAAAAAAAAAAAAAAACACGAATTGTGTCACTAGGTATGGAAAAAGAAAAACAGGAATAGTGTCGCTAGATATGGCAAAAAAAAACAAAACACGAATAGTGTCGCTAGATATGAAAAAAATAAGAATAGCGTCACTAGGTATGGCAACAAAAAAAAACACGAATAGTGTCATTAGGTATGAAAAAAAAAACACGAATAGTGTCACTGGTAAAAAAAAAAAAACACACGAATTGTGTCACTAGGTATGGAAAAAGAAAAAGCACGAACAGTGTCACTAGGTATGTAAAAAAAAAAAAATTGAAAAACACGAATAGTGTCACTAGATATGGCCAAAAAAAACACGAATAGTGTCCCTACACATGGAAAAAAAAAGGACGAATAGCGTCACTAGGTATTGGCGCAAGCCTCAACGGATTCTCCTATTGAGACTGCATGTAATACCTGCATGGAAAACCCAAAAGAAATCGCCGGAAATCTGACAATACAGTACCCAGACTTTTTCTGAAAGTCCCTCCCCACCCCGATCTGACAGCTGACACAGACATTTTCCCCTGTGAAGACACGAAGAGACAGAATTTCCGAGGCGGAGGATGCTCGCGTGCTAAATTGATATAACCTTAACAAAACTAGTGTTAGTTTTTGACTACGACGTAATTAGCTACTATCCCTTTTTAGCTGTGTGCTGCCGGAAGACTACATTTGACAATTAACAATCACATGTTTCTTAAAAAAGTATATATATACTATAGATACATATGTCTATTTATTTATTTATTTATTTATATATGCAAGTCAATGTATATATATACACATGTATTTAAAATTTAAATGTTTATAAAATAAAATGTGTGTATATATATATATATATATATATATATATATATATATATATATATATATATATACAATACATATATAATCAATCACTGTTAACTTATAACTGTATCGTATATAATTTTCACCAAATATAGCTGATCAGAAACATAAAATGACTTAATTGCAAAATAAAATTACATCACAGACGAAAGAGTAAAAACCGATATTGCAATGTTCCCGTGTCCATGTTATTTC
>NC_089796.1:76031362-76101362 GCF_040412425.1 Macrobrachium rosenbergii | reverse complement strand
ATCGTTCGTTTCGGTTAAAAGAAAGACCTTTTGGTATAGAATTGCTGTATGCTGTATTTTATTCATGGTAGAATACTTCTAATTCCAATATGTGTAAAATTTCTGAGGATCAAAAGCATCTTCTTCACGAAGAAAAAAAAAAAAATATGAGCTCTCAAAGACCCCGGAACTAAAAATATCAAATCAAAGGCAACGAGCAGCTCTTCCGGGATAGGCTTACACTATTGGGCATATTTGACGAAAAAATTCAAGTGTCTACTCCTATCGTATTATTTCTTTCCTCCTACCGTAAGATATATGTAGAATTCCGCTCGTACCACTATTCAGATACTCGTGTCATTATTCATGTAACTTTTCACCTATGGTACCCCTCTCCCCCCCAAGTATGTACATACTTTTTTTTTTAATAAAGTTGGTATCCCTTTCGCCTTCCTTGAAAGTCACCTTCTCAGACGTCAGAACGAAAGTAAAGAAACAAACACAAGAGACTGGGTTCGATGCACTATTTTGTATCTTTTTAGCAGGTCGCTTCTAAATAAAGGCTACATTTTCTGTCTGAAAGCGCTTTGCGACATGACAGTGTAACATGGCTGCAGTGAATCTTCCTGGCTTTGTACAGTACATGTTATCGCCACGTCGACTATTCTTGTACTGCCCCGGTCGAGGCAAGCTGGGCCCTCTGAATGTGACAGCTAACAAGAATGAATGTTCCCCTAAAACAGAAAAGTTTCACAAATTTTTGAAAACTGGAGATTTTAATACCTATAATGATACCGGCTACCATTATTATGTCCCGACATACGAGACACAGAATGCATTCATTTATACAAAACGGACAAAGATTCTACACACACACAGATGACAAACAATCAGGTTACTAGCCGCTATACATAAATTTATATATGTATATATATAGGCCTATATATGTATGTATATATATCTATATACAGTATATGTGTATAAATATCTATATACTGTATATATTTATAATATATACATCAATATATATATGTATGTATGTGTGTGTGTGTGTGTGTGTGTGTGCCCGCGTGTGTAAACACTAAAGTGCTCGCAACATACAACTTACTAACCGCATGCACACAACGACAAAAAAAAACTGCATGTACCAAAAAAGAAAAAAATTAACTGCACGTACCGAAAACTTCTTTTTTATTTTCTTCTGCAATTTCCAATGTCAATATTGAGCAAGACTGAAGTAAGGGTTTCCCAAGGCTATCATGATCCTAAATTGAGCTGGATAATAGATGCACATTGAAAAGCCTTACCTATGAATACCAAATGAAACACAGGAACATAAACGGAATGGAGAAGATGAAAGGAAATGGCCGAGAAGATAAACTATCATCTTGAGGGATCTAAGATACCAATTATACAGGAGAGATGAACACAGATAAACAAAGGGTTTTATTTTTCTCACAGCTCAATGGCAATTTAAAACGTTTGCACAAAAAACGGAGAGTTGAAAGGCTTTCCGTGTCTATAACAAAAACCCAGGAATAAAAATATGAATTAGAAAAACTGACAAGCCACTAAGACGTACTTATATGAAATAAAATGGGTAAACGCTGATGATTCAACCTGGAAAAACCTAACGTTGTTTTAGAAGATAAGATTCAAGATGTGTACAAGAAATTAACGTAATTCAAGGACTACCATTTCATTACCAAGTACCGTTACATACATACATACACACATAAAAGAAAGTATTTTGATTAAATATAATGAAAATTAAAATTTTAATAATCTCTACAAAAAATTCAGAAAAATACACACACATACACACATAAAAGAAAATATTTTGACTGAATAAAATGAAAATTTTAATTTTAATAATTTCTACGAAAAATTCTGAAAAATACACACACACACATACATACATAAAAGAGAGTATTTTGATCGAAGAAAATGCAAATTTAAATTTTAAAAATTTCTTTAAAAAAATTTCAGAAAAACACACACACACGCACATAAAAGAAAGTATTTTGATTGAATAAAATGAAAATTTAAATTTTAATAATTTCTACAAAAAGTTCAGAAAAATACACACACACACATAAAAGAAAGTATTTTGACTGAATAAAATGAAAATTTAAATTTTAAAAATTTCTAAAAAAAAAAAAAAAAAATCAGAAAAATATGAACTTCGGAAAAAAAAAAAAATTAGTATCACTGAAACACGAAACAGGACACGACCCGAACGGGAAAGGAAACAAGAAAATTGGATCCCGCCGAAGACACAAAACGAGACTGAAATGAAAAGGAGAAAAGGTCGGGCTAGCATTTAATATCCCTTGCTTCTTTGAGTCGCCTTTGTAAAAGGAGTAAAAGTCCACTACTCCTCCCCTGGCCCCTTCGAGATGTTCCACCATTTTTACCAGAAATGTCACTTTTTGGAGCATGACTGGGATTGCAGGGGGGAAGGTGGAGATGGGGCGTGGGGGAGCGGATGTTAGGTTTAGGAGAAGGGGAAGACAGTTAGTTGCCGTCTAAGGGCCTCTTCTAAAAGCATGTGCATATATATGTATATGTATATATATATATTATATATATATATATATATATATATATATATATATATATATATATATATATATATATATATATATATATATATATATATATATATATATATATATATATATATATATACATACACGAGATATATATATATATATATATACATAGCGTTACAGTTTTATCTGAATAAAAATTAAAAACATTTACGTTACAGAGAGAGAGAGAGAGAGAGAGAGAGAGAGAGAGAGAGAGAGAGAGAGAGAGAGAGAATAAAAATTTTTATTAAGACAGTCTACATAATCCTGCGGTAATGTAATGTAATGAGATCCCAAAGGACTTGTAATTCACTATAATTTCCTAGACGAAAGAATAAGAAAATCACTTTTCCAAGACGACGCAACAAATGCGACTTCGCTTCACATCATTAGCTTGAAAATTAAATAATAAGAACAAGAAGCCTTCTATTTTGGAATTATGCTAGTGATATCTTCCAAATACATGTTGCAATAAACTTTATAATTTTGTCATGAAAACAGCTTACTGGCATTCAAGCATACTGCAGGTCCTTGAAGAATCTCTAAATAAATGGGATATTACTATCATTCCTATTCAGAAGATGAACCTTATTCACATGGAACAAGCCCACCAAAGGGGCCACTGACTTGAAATTCAAGCTTCCAAAGAATATGGTGTTCATTAAGAAGTAAGAGCAGGTAGAGGGAAATACAGAAAGAAGAGATTTTTATTAAAAAATAGAAAATAAATTAATAAATTAATAAAAAGATTTAAATGTTTTAAAATGCAAGCAGAATAGTACTTAGGGTAGTAATTGCATCTTCGCCTGAACTTTTGAAGTTCCCATTGCACGACTCGCTCAGGGTATTTAAATCAACTCCACAAAATCACAAATGACAGGAAATTCAGACCTTAAAGTTTTCGAATTCAACATATTGCTCCGGCAAGACAAACATGTGCATTAAGAGTACCAAAGATATATGAATTGAATATAGAATTTAGGCCAAAGGCCAAGCACTGGGACCTACGAGGTCATTCAGCGCTGAAAAGGAAATTGACTGTAAAAGGTTTGAAAGGTGTAACAGGAGGAAAACCTCAAAGCAGTTGCACTATGAATCAATTGTCGGGAGAGGGTGGAAAGTAAGATGGAAGAAAGAGAATATGATGGGATGTACAGTAAACGAAACGAAAGGGGTTGCAGCTAGGGGACGAAGGCACGCTGCAACGAACCTTACGTAATGCCTACAGTGCACCGACCTAAGATACATCAGATGCCTTTCTTCATTTGCAGAACTTAAGAATTCATTTTTTCTGCAGTATTCTGATTTCCCTCTTCGTATCTTCAATTACATTATTCTTCGTTTGCTTTCTGCCGTTTTTCTTTTTATACATCTCCTTCCCTTTTTAGATCATTTACTACAATAGGCATGATGCCACATATTCACATGAATTATGTTGTAATACAAAATCCTCTAAGCAAGAAGATTTTCTTTATTTTATTCTTTATCTTCTTTTTTTTATGGGGGTACCTTGATTTTTTCGATAATCCGCCTTATCTTTTCACACACAAATAACTGTTTATATTCCTCTTTTAGTTGGTGATCTGAAAAGTTCTTAATCAAAGCTCGTAATCACTTAACCTGAGACTCAAAAGCAACAATTCTCTGACGCAAATATCTTCACTGAAACATTCTTTAACATATGTGTTCATGTGACTCATACCCATTACCCAATTTTACGTTGTCTTTCTCCATTCATGAATGTTGACAAGAAAAAAAAAAAAACTTTTAAACTCACACTAAGTAAGTTTGAAGCTTCGGAAAAACAAGTACACGAAGTTAGTAACTAAAACTGCAATATCGTACTGCAGATTAGTAAACTAATATTACAATAGTGCTGCAGCTGCCACTGTTCTCTCTCTCTCTCTCTCTCTCTCTCTCTCTCTCTCTCTCTCTCTCTCTCTCTCTCTCTCTCTCTCTTTTAACCTAGATTTTATTTATAGATATGAAAACATCGCTCACTCTCATTCCAAAACTACAGCTTCTCTTTACCCGATTCAGGGACGACTCCGATACCTTGCAAAAAAAAAAATAAAAAAATAAAAATAAAAAATCCCATGCAAATGCGAGAGTTAAGTAAACCGTTATATCTTCAACATGTGGTTCTGAGAGATAATTAGGCAACACATGCACGAAATATTAAACCATAAAGTGGATCGTAACGGAGTCTCCAAATGAGACACCAGGGACATTTGTCCGCGGCACCATTAACTATAAACTGCAACCTGATTTGCACACCAGATCATATTCAGCAAATTCCACCCATTCTTCTGTAATCTGTACTTATTCGAGTTTGTAATTCAGTCCTGCATAAGTGTTAAATGCTTTGGAATACTGCATCTCAGAAATTGTTCTGATAAATGTGGCTATCAGAAATTAGAATGAAGTGAAGATTTTATCAGAAATGACCCACAAAACAAAAAGACTGGAGAAGAAATGGAGAGAGGAAGTGGAATTTACACCAAAATAAAAACATGACAGTGAGTAAAAACAACTAAAATAAGAACAAAAATAGGAAATCAGGGAAAAGGCATTTAGAGCGCTATTTGAAATGGGTATAGTTCAGGATCGTAGCTGACAGAGGAAAAGGAAGAAGAAGAACAACCCCTGCAACTGTATACGCAAATATAAGGACACTGGTAAGAAAGGACGTATTGGAATGGAATGGAATAGAGAACTTAGGCCAAAGGCCAAGCGCTGGGACCTATGTTTAGCCTGGGTCATTCAGCGCTGAAAGGAAAATTGAGAGTAGAAAGGTTTGAAAGATTCCTTTGAAAGTAGAAAGGTTTGAAAGATTAACAGGAGAAAAACCTATCAGTTTCACTGTGAAATAATTGTTAGGAGAGGGTGGACAGCAATATGGACGACAAAGAAAATGAATGGAGGTACAGTAAAAGGAATGAAAGGGGTTGCAGCTGCAAAAAAACTTAATTAATGCCTACAGTGCACCGTGTGAGGTGTACTGACGGCACTACAGGAAAGGACTTCATGATCTGAAGTCTAAGATACTTACAAACATAAATCTTCATACTATCAATAAATGATGGAGGAACGGCTAAAACTGCCCCATATTTTAATTAAGACAGACCAATATAAATCAATTTCAACAAGGAACGACGGAAGTTAAAGCAAGGACGAAATAATGGGCAAATCAAACAATCGCGAAAGTCGTGAACCTGCCGTTAAGCAGGAAGTGAAAAAGTAAATAAGTAAAACAAAACACTCATTTACAGTGTCATACGATAAAAGAGCAATCCATAACATCGAAGGAAAAAGTAATCCTTCCGTTTGGAAAATTGAATGGATTACTGGAATAATTGAAAGCAAAACACGGGGGAAAATTCAACAGTAAAACCAAAATTCTGTGAGCGCTGATTACATAACTTAACGTAGATTCCTCAAACAAAGACTGCAAGAAACAAGTTTAAAAGGAAAACGGATTATACCAGAAACGTGAAGACCCTAATTGGAAAAATAAGTCTAGTTCTCTTAAAAAATTAGAAACAGACACTCGCTCACGCCTCATATATCGGAGTTGAATTTTTCTATATTATTAATGACTTTGAGGAGATATAATATGATCGGGTAATCCCTACAGCTCCGAAATCCACGCTGGCAGTTGAAGTCTGTCGGAGACGTTATTTTCTTTTCCAAATAACAGTACGCCCTTTTTTTAAATATATCTGAAAATAAATGGGAGCAAATATCGTCTACTGGAAACGTACTGAATTTTCTGCAGTGACAGTACGAGTATAACAAATAAACAGAAACTCGCATGATTACAGTGGACAAAAACATCATGCACTAACATGCCTGTAAATGAATATGTAAACACAGAGTGTTAGTGAGGGAGAGTAATAAATACGCATTATATCTCTCCATAAATAAACATACGACTGTACAAGCAAGGCGAGACCTGTTTTGTAGCCATCACTAAGCACCGCGGATTCCTGGGATCGATTTTTGGTTGTTAAAAACCTATAAAACTTGACTAACCATGTTCCGGATTTGGGACTCTCAATTCACATGAAGATTATGAGAGAGAGAGAGAGAGACTCTCAAGAGAGAGAGAGAGAGAGAGAGAGAGAGAGAGAGAGAGAGAGAGAGATTTGGGACTCTCAATTCACATGAGATTATGAGAGAGAGAGAGAGAGAGAGAGAGAGAGACTTGGGACTCTCAATTCACATGAAGATTATGAGAGAGAGAGAGAGAGAGAGGATTTGGGACTCTCAATTCACATGAGAGAGAGAGAGAGAGAGAGAGAGAGAGAGAGAGAGAGAGAGAGAGAGGACTTGAGACTCTCAATTCACATGCAGATTATGAGAGAGAGAGAGAGAGAGAGAGAGAGAGAGAGAGAGAGAGAGAGCGTATCTGGGACTTTCAATTCACATGAAGATTATATATGATTTGGGACTCAAGATGCAGATTATGAGAGAGAGGACTCAGATTCACATGCAGATTAGAGAGAGAGAGAGAGAGAGATGAAGATTAGAGAGTGGATCTGGGAGAGATTACAAGAGAGAGATGGTACAGAATAATTGTTTACCCCTTAAAAAGCCAGTATCTCAAAAAAAAAAAATAACGTTACTATCCAAAGGACTTGTAAATAGAAAAATACGAAAACACTAATTATCACAAGACTCAATCAATAAAAAAAAAATGAATGCTTTCCTAGCATCAACTGCAAAACTACCACAATAATAAAAAGAAGCATAAAAAAGAAGTCTACAGCGTATGTCCACAATTCACCTAATGCTTCGTAAGTGAATTCTCAACTCTCAGGCATTAAACAAATTTCAAACATGGCGCCAAACAAACAAAGACTCGCTTCCGCGTGGAAAAACGAGGGAAGCGTGCGTGACAAAATAAGGTGTAACGGGCTAGCGTTTGAGCCTACAAATCCCCTCCCGGCTTACGCGGGTACTTCAGCTAACTTAACCTAAAGAAGGGGGGATATTACAGCTCTGGCGCTGTTTAAAAATCTCTCTATTTTTTATGGCTACCCACTTCACTCGTCTTCATTCGTAACGTTTATTGAGTGAGGAGTTGTTTTTTCTGCATAGCTTTTGCTTACAGGTGTTGCAAGGAATTGCCGAGCTCCAGTATTTCGGTTTGTTGGTCAACAAACCATCCACACCAGCTTTAAAATGAAGAACTCCCTACAGCCAAAACATGCGTGAATTCTATAATGCTGATATTACCAATCCGCTTTGTTATTTTAGGTATTTCTGAACCGACGCATTTTGACACAAACAACGCGATATTGTTTACATACTAGAAGAGGCGTTTTATTTTTTTAACACGATCACAGTGCATTTAATATGTATTGACACTGTCTGCGGATCGTCCTTCTAGAGGAATCCTATCCCAAAATATGTCAGTTCGGAAGTGTCCTCTAGAACGCCTGACCTCCAACCACTAGGAAGTGACGTCAGCGCTTCTAAGCTGGGTGCCAACGAAACCTATTGTCAAGTTTCGGCGCACAAACAATCTATTTTGTTTCAAGTATTGCTATTTTTACTGAATATCGTTCAATCAGCATTTTTCTTCCTTTAATGGAACGTTTACGAGATATATGCAAAAGCCGTTTCCCTCTGCAAGAATATATATAAAAAAAAAATAAGCAGTTTCCCTCTACAAGAATATTAAAAAAAAAGGTGATAAATTCATTATCCAAAACTAACGAATGACAAATTACACAGATTGATAAAACGAAATTACACAGCTACGAAACACTATTAGGCCGAGAGCAAATTTACCAAGTGATTTCCCTTCCGCCATCAAAAAGCAAATGAATAAATCTCACAGTTTTGCGCCGGGACACAAGAAACAACATCCGCTTCCCTCATTAGTCTCAACCTCAGCAGCCTTCTGGGTCCCTTTTTCCCCCAAGAGTTTTCCCTCTGAGTCAGTTTGCCCTTATTTTCTTTTCATTCGAGTAAACTTCCAATAATTACCCCCGATGAAATTTCTTGAAAATTCCCCGGAGTCCCTGGGAGATTTTCAAGTGGGGCGATTTAATTGCTTTTGATTTCAACCAAGTTCGAGAAAAATACGGCGAAGTTTTCCTCTCCCTCTGGTTTCGTAATTGTCTATTAGTAAAGCTGCCGAAAGAGAGATTCCTTCCAAAGACTCTGCAAAGGTGAAATACTGCAAAAAGGCAGGAAGATTTACAGAGAACGCACAAAAACCCGGCCACGTTACCCTCTGAGACGAATGTACAGGTAATTAGGCGACGTGTTTCAACAAATTATGCAAATAAAAGCGAGGAATTAGAACGACGGCGCCTTTTTCGTTCGGGGGGAAGTTTTGTCCAGCTGCTCAGTCATACTAATTGGGAAGGGACGCTACTTTCTTAGGATTTACAGAGCACGATCAAAGGAAATGGTTCTCGAGTTTCGGTACATCCTTTAATACAGATATGAAAAATGAAAACTAACTGGCAACTCGTCTCTTTCAATAACGTTTGTTTATTTATCATGTGCCACTTCTTCCATAATCAATATATAAAAACAATTACGAGGTCAATAAAGTTGCACTTAAATACTGATTTTATTATTCACTGTGACTTTACACACACATAAACACAAAAAAAAAAAGTTAACGCTGGCAAACTGTCACAAAAAGAACACTGATTTTTAGACAGAGATGTCATAAAATCAAAAGGCCAGTGATCTAATGAACCCAAGAAAATGATTTTGTTAACTGCATACTTCATCTATGACTTGCAAGGGAGACCCTTTGAGAGCCTTTTGATGTGGGATGTTCTCAAAATTCATAAAAAAAGTTCCACTCAGTGTTGAGGAGCAATTAACATCTCAAAATGAACCAAAAATGTTATGCAGTAATCTGCAAATGATGGCAGTGAATTTTTGGGAAGTCTGTGCAACAGATGGGTATTTTCCTCTTTCTTTTCCCCCATGGATGTTTCTTTCATAATTCTGGGGCTACCCTACCACCAAGGAACATCCCTGAGCGCGTTGGTTTGCAAATTTCATCACCCTGTTTGTCCAAATATTCTCTCTTATCTCATCTTGACCTTCACTGAACTACACTTGCTAAGACTTGAGTAATTAGCATGTTGTACTTTGCATTCTTCATCCCTAAACATTTTTCTAAAACATACCTTTTGATTTTGTCTGTCCTTTGTAGTACCTAAAATTTCATCCGGCTTTCAAGGAAATGTAGTAACAAGATAGAAGGTGTTCTATTTTGTAACCCTGTTTCCTGGTACTTTTTTTTCCAGCAACCTGGTATGCATTCCTAATTTCAATCCAGCTTTCCTTGCGTCTGTTCCTCCAAACACAAGGTTTCTAGAACTGCATCTCTATTTCGACATCCAGTTGCTAAGGCCTCTCGATACTCATCTCCACGATTCTTTATTGTATTAAGCTTAGGTACTGTGCTGCGTCAGCTTTTCGTTGGAGATTTCCAAGTCAAGTTTCAGTGTGCCATTGACATGGTGATCGCTTCTGATACCTAGTCGTCTTATAGTTCGTAACATTCCTCGGCGTCTTCTCTTGCTATTAATGACTTTGGGACCAATTTTCTTTCCGTGCTTGCCATCAGCTTTCCGAGACTACTCATGGACGCGCAGATTATCTGCAGCTCAAAGACTTCTATAAACAGCACACCGTTTTCATTTGCAGTCTCTCTCAGGCCTTATGTCTCCTTTACAATCTCTGTACCTCCTTCATTGTTCCTACCTAATTTGCATTCATATCAATGCTCAATACTACATTTTATATACATGCATATATTTGAGAGATATATATAATATATACGATTATTATTGCTACTGTAATGGAAAACTTAACGCATTACATTAAAAATTTGCATACTCACTGGCATGTCACCAAAGGAAGCTAGCCAAATTGCATATTCACTGACACGTCACCAAAGGAAGCTAGCCTAAATTATTCATGACCACTCCACAAAAAAAAAAAAAAAATACTTCAGTTTCATTTTTTTTTTTTTTTTTTCTTTTTGTCATCACAGCCCTACTTCCAACTCTTCAAGGGCCTTTCTTTTGAGGAAAGGATGGGTCTTAGAGAAACAAATACTAGAAATCTATACTATTTTCTCCAGCAAAACTAAACTGTAGTATAACCATTCAGCGGTTCTGAACGACAGACACTTATATTTTCACAGAACCTGTTAACATGACGAGGATCGGCGAGCTTGTACTCCTCCCCACAAGCAGCCAACTTACTGCCACTTTGCAGAAGACATGCCAGGAAGTTCAACCTGCTGAAATGACGACAAGAAAATTTGGCCTTTAATGGACAAGTATTATCTGCCCCTTACACGTTAAAAGACTAACCATTTTGTGCCTGTCGATATAAAATCACTGTCAATCAGTGCCAATCGCCAATGTCCGTGGCCAGATGGTTCAGTGTATGCAAGGGGGTTTGATGTCCTGATTTTGATCCTTCTATGTCTGGTGTCCTGATTTTGATCCTTCTATGTTTGATGTCCTGATTTTGATCCTTCTATGTTTGATGTCCTGATTTTGATCCTTCTGTGTTTGATGTCCTGATTTTGATCCTTCTATGTTTGATGTCCTGATTTTGATCCTTCTATGTTTGATGTCCTGATTTTGATCCTTCTATGTTTGATGTCCTGATTTTGATCCTTCTATGTTTGATGTTGATTTGATCCCTCTACGTTTGATGTCCTAATTTTTGATCCTTCTATGTTTGATGTCCTAATTTTGATCCTTCTATGTTTGATGTTGATTTTGATCCTTCTATGTTTGATGTCCTGATTTTGATCCTTCTATGTTTGATGTTTGATGTCCTTCTGTGTTTGAATTTTGATCCTTCTATGTTTGATGTCCTGATTTTGATCCTTCTATGTTTGATGTCCTGATTTTGATCCTTCTATGTTTGATGTCCTGATTTTGATCCTTCTATGTTTGATGTCATGATTTTGATCCCTCTACGTTTGATGTCCTAATTTTGATCCTTCTATGTTTGATGTCCTAATTTTGATCCTTCTATGTTTGATGTCGTGATTTTGATCCTTCTATGTTTGATGTCCTGATTCTGATTCTTCTATGTTTGATGTCCTGATTTTGATCCTTTTGATCCTTCTATGAAGTTGTGTCAAGCGCCTACTGTTTATGAAGCTCTCCGCGCAGGGGGGGGGGGGGTGACCTGTGTGATTCAGCAGAGTCTGAATGTAGCAGTGACTCTTCCATCATTTTTCTACTGGAGCTACCTCATGTTAGGAAAAATGGCTTGACAATGAAAAAGGAAGAATTTGTGTGCACGGCACGAGTGTACACACACACACTCCGAAGTATTACACACAAGAATATGTATCATTGTAAAACTAAATCCTTTTTTTATTCCATATATATATATATATATATATATATATATATATATATATATATATATATATATATATATATATATATATATATATATATTATATACAGTATATACATACATACACATATGCAGAATATACATATATATACACAGTAAAGCGGACAAACAGAGAACGTGGATACCTCACCAATCCATTTCATACTGATGAGATGAGAGAGAGAGAGAGAGAGAGAGAGAGAGAGAGAGCGCAGCCTTATAATGCCCATTAAACCTACTCAGCAGATAGTAGTATTCACCACACCGTTAAACCGATCATTAACCGCCAAAACGACCAAAGGAGATGGAACCAGAAGCATTATGCCGTTCATTGTTTTCCACATTATTACAACGACTCATAGTTTACCCTCATGAAATCTCTGAAACTGCCACCGAAGCAAACTTGGCTTCCTCAGGTTCCCATAATGCCCTGCGACTCCACAAACACCAGCAATATGGCGCGATCCATACGAAATGCCTAAACGTTATGCTTCCCATATAAATGCTTGATCACACCGTAGTGTGTGTGTTTTTTTTTTCTTCGTCTTTCGGGACTGTGAGCCTTTAAAGATATTTTGGTTTACATGCCTGGGCCGTAAAAAAAGGTTTTGAAATTTAGAGAAACACTCATTAATCCCATACGACAATTTCACGTGAAGTCTTCATCTTCAACAGAATGAGTTACCCCATCTATACTACTCCTATGTACGTTTTGTTTATTTCTACACTTCAAATATTTTACCTTTCAGTAAAATTTTCAGTCTAACTCCTAAACCAATTAACGATAATTACGATTTATCCAATTCTTAAGAAGCTCTTTTGGAAAAGTGAATAGTAAATTTCTGACTACATAGCTAATACTAAACAAACTTTGGTGCAAAGCAATGAAATTTTGCTAACCAAAAAGTAAGCTGGAGTCCAATGAAATTTTGTTAACCAAAAAGTAAGCTGAAGTCCACCCAATATCTAAAGGTTTCATCAGTAATAAAAAAAGGAGTATGTCACCACCTAGCTTTTGCTATTATAATCTTGGAATTTCTCTTGTAAAATTAACAGATAAGCAGGTTCAAAAATGCCCTGGTAAATTTTTCTGTTCTTGGATATTTTAGAATACTTAAATTACAACTGCAATCAGTAATTTTCCAACGTGTATGGAGTGCAAATGAGCACTAACAACGAAAGCGGAATTCCTTTAACGAAGTCACAGGTGGAATAACTTACACCAAATGATAAATGACCATAGAAAAACACACGCTTGGAACCATTTCAATGCGAATCCGTGGGTATGATTCAAACTTCGTAAAAATCTTTCTTCGGTGAACATAAGAATGAGCGTCCACTCGTCTAATCGAATGTGTACTGATGACAATTCTCCCTATTCGTATTCTGTGATGTAATTAAGTGGTAATTGAATCATCGTTCCGTTTTTTCTAACTAAAAAGTACGTCATCGATTATTACCAAGCAATACTCCTTGAAAGAAAGAGGAAATACCATGTAACCAAGAAAACTGTTGATATTAGCGGAAGCAAACTCAAAAGTGACACCGGTCGAATACATCAATAAATTTCTTTAAGTAAAAGATGGATGGCTCTAGGGTACAATGCATAAATCCAGTATTTGGAAGCACGAGCACTGTTGGGGGAAGGGAGGAGGAGGAGGGAGGAGGAGGAGGAGGAGGAGAGGAGGAGGAGGAGGAGGAGGAGGAGGAGGAGGAGGAGGAGAGGAGAAGGAGGAGGAGAAGGAGGGAGTGTGATGTTTACAAAATAATATATCATTTAGAAATTTCGTTTTTCATACGAGTTAATAACAAAAGAACTAAAGTTTTCTTAAGCTTGGCTGAGATAACCTTTCGAAAAACGTAATAATCTAAAAAAAAAAATTAAATTAATCATATTTAAAATTATACTGTATATTACACGTTAGTTAACGTTAAGTTTTTCCTTACTATAAAAACCTGTTTTTGGGAGCCAAAAGTATAAGACTGTGTCTGAAAACAACAGATAATTTTCGAGAGCGCCGGTTATTTACCATTCAACACGTAAATGCATTTATAAGCTAAATCATGTGTTTCACTTTCACTTACATTATTTATTGTTTTGACATCAAAATTCACAAACTGAAAAATTGATTTTCGCCAACACCATACGAAACACACCCAGTGAATTAAGGGCAACCCTGCCGCATTTTCGTGGATTAACTAAACATGTTGAAAGGCTTGCCTCGATTCTGCAAGGATTCGATACTGCAACTGATTTTTTTTAATGGCCAATGGGATGGGCACACCATTACTCTTTAGGCGTTGACGCAGGCGAAAACAAGAAAAAGGGCTAGGAAGCAAAAAGGGAGGGGGCTTATCAGCATAAAAAAAGGAAAAACTTGTATCTTGAAAGAATGAAGATTATAAATCCTGTAAAAAAAAAAAAAAAAGAAACAAGCAAGAATAAAGTACAAAAACCTGGCAGAAGAAGGGATGCAGTATTCACTGAACCGATCAATCACGAGGGTTACGGATTTCCAGACAGTAAACAGGGATTGAAGGCTTCAAAAGGATAACACGGGAATTACCACATGGAAAATTGTCCTTAATATAGTTCAGCATGAAATCACATCCCAGCCACTTTTTTACGGTACAACTAAATCTGCTAACTTCCTTTTTAGAAACGCACACGCTAATAAAAATCTGCATTTTGCTCACTTAATGTTCCCATACAAGGAAATTTGGACTAAAATGCCTACTATGGTGCTCAGTCTATTCATTAAAGATTAATACGGCCACTACAAAATAATTTCAAGATTCAACAAATATAAAGGCTCCCTGATTTACGACAAAGAAATGAGCATAAATCTGAAGTTTGAATATTGCAATGCGAGTCGTATCACATACGAATTCAAACGGGCATTATGCAGCAATTTAAATTGCAGGAAGAAATAAAGAAAAACTCGTAAGTAAAAAACATGAAAGAACAGCTTCCAATGCGAGACCGCACAATCTGGCGAATGTACGCAAGGGTCGATTTCCATTATGACGAACTTTGTAATGAATAAGTGAAGAACTTAATATCCTGCGATCCCCATAAGTCCCTACTGAGGCTGGTAATAAAAACCTTAATTGAGTTTAGATTCTTCTGAAGTAACTTCAGACGGGATTCTGCAGCGGAAGAAGAACCAACTTGGCGAACAATATTTCAAAACTACACGAAAGAAAAAAAAAAAAAAAGAATAAACGCAATTTGAATGGATGGAGCGGTTATTAAAAGTGTCAGAACATGTTGCCTTCCATTTTCTTGCCTTAAAGGCGATGAAACATGAATGGTAACAGGAATATTCCAGACAAAGACGAGGGAGATTCCTGGGGCGCCACGAAGACTTTTTTGTTTTTCAGTAGCTAACAGCTTCCACGAAGACTTTTTTTTGTTTTTCAGTAGCTAACAGCTTCCACCACGACTTTTTGTTTTTCAGTAGCTAACAGTTTCCACGAAGACTTTTTTTTTTGTTTTTCAGTAGCTAACAGCTTCCACCACGACATTTTGTTTTTCAGTAGCTAACAGCTTCCACGAAGACTTTTGTTTTTCAGCAGCTAACAGTTTCCAAGAAGACTTTTTTTGTTTTTCATTAGGTAACAGCTTCCAAGAAGACTTTTTGTTTTTCAGTAACTAACAGCTTCCAGGAAGACTTTTTTGTTTTGCAGTAGCTAACAGTTTCCGTGAAGACTTTTTTGTTTTTCAGTAGCTAACAGCTTCCACGATGACTTTTTTGTTTTTCAGTAGCTAACAGCTTCCGCGATTACTTTTTTATTTTTCAGTGGCTAACAGTTTCCACGAAGACTTTTTTTGTTTTTCAGTAGCTAACAGCTTCCACGAAGACTTTTTTGTTTTTCAGTAGCTAACAGCTTCCACGAAGACTTTTTTGTTTTTCAGTGGCTAACAGTTTCCACGAAGACTTTTTTGTTTTTCAGTAGCTAACAGCTTCCACGAAGACTTTTTTGTTTTTCAGTAGCTAACAGCTTCCACGAAGACTTTTTTGTTTTTCAGTGGCTAACAGTTTCCACGAAGACTTTTTTGTTTTTTTAGTAGCTAACAGCTTCCACGAAGACTTTTTTGTTTGTCAGTAGCTAACAGCTTCCACGAAGACTTTTTTGTTTTTCAGTGGCTAACAGTTTCCACGAAGACTTTTTGTTTTTTTAGTAGCTAACAGCTTCCACGAAGACTTTTTTGTTTTTCAGTAGCTAACAGCTTATAAATCAAGTTTATATACTAATCATACATATATACATATTATTTAAAATCGAAAGAATCTATAAAACTGCAGATACATCAATGCCTGGCTTCCAAAATAAAAATTAAGACTATATTATCTGTAGATGGGTTTCAGCGTTATTAAAATCATATCAAAAGATAAAGCTTTAATAATCTTTAGTAATCTGCAACCATAATTCGATAGAAAATGTAAGAATTTATGATCTACCTTTACCTCATCTCTATGTCATTCATTATTAATATTCACTAATGACATACGTAACTAATGAAAATGAGATCTAAACTTTGCATCCACCTATTAAACGTCAGTTGAGTGATGTTATGTATACACACACACGCACACACACACATATAAATACACATATCCTTCAGTAATTATCTAAGGTGAGAAATGTTTATTTATCATTACTTAAATAAATATTCAGTTGAAGACACGACGATGTAATACTAACAAAGTAAGGAATGTTGCCATAAATATTTTAAATAGTAACTTCCGTTTTTCAAACACAGCCGGAACAACATAAATAAATTGAGAGACACACCATACATCTGGAAAGACGGCCACAGCATAAAAAATATTCTGCGTATCCATACTCCAAAGTCTCTCTCTCTCTCTCTCTCTCGGATGCTTGCGAGCGCAATCCGGCTACGACGTTCCCAAACCCATTTCCGTGACTTAGGTAATATATATATATATAATATATATATATATATATATATATATATATATATATATATATATATATATATATACTGTATATATATATATAAACACACACCACACACACACACACACACACATATATATATATATATATATATATATATATATATATATATATATATATATATATATATATGCATATACATATATTCGTTTTACCTGGATGGGTTCAATCCAGAACATATATAAACATCAACTATAGCAGAGCAAAGAATAATAGTTATATTTCTTAGCATGAGTACGCAGTGTTTCATTTATTACCGCGAACTGTTTTCAATTGACGTATGGGACCGCTTTTACCAATTTTTTTAATAACATTTATCAACATTCAGACACCACCAAGCTGAACGAGTAATGTACTTTGACATTCTACATGAGTAATCTTCTTCTTCTTCTTCTTTTAACGTGCTTTTTTCCCATTTTTGACATTCTACATGTGTAATGGAATTCCAAAATCATTTCAATTTTGTGGTCATTTTAGCGGCACCTGTAAACCAATAATAGCAATAATATTAATAATATTATTTGGCAACCTGTAAGTTTCCTAATCACATGGTCCTTATCACTTGCTTGTCTCTCATCTGACCGTTGTAAGTCTTTCTTCATACATCTGGCAACAAACGCAAAAACCGAACTACAGATCCTTTTAGTCTATAATCTGCTCCCAGTATTAATGTAATAAACATCTGAATCTTCATTAGAAGTTTTTTTTTGTTTTCTGTAAAAGAAAACTATTGTGCTGGCTTTGTCTGTCCGTCCGCACTTTATTCTGTCCGCACTTTTTTCTGCCTGCACTTTTTTCTGTCCGCCCTCAGATCTTAAACACTACTCAGGCTAGAGGGCTGCAAATTGGTATATTGATCATCCACGCTCCAATCATCAAACATACCAAATTGCAGCCCTCTAGCCTCAGCAGTTTTTATTCTATATAAGGTTAAAGTTAGCCATAATCGTGCTCCTGGCAACGATACAGGGTAGTCCACCAATGGGCCGCGATTTAAAGTTTCACGGGCCGCGGCACATACAGCATTATACCGAGACCACCTAAAGATAGATCTAATTTCGGTGGCCATGATTACACACTGTAGCGGCTGTACAGAAAACTCGATTGCACCGAGGAAACTTCGGTGGATTTTTTACTTTTTTTAATGCAGACAATTTTTTTTTTAAAGAGTTTTAAGCAGTTCGCACAGAGATAATAAACTGAGCAAGTTGTTCAAGTCTCCTAATACCCGGTACCTGCCTTTCTCAGTGTGTGTGTGTGTGTGTGTGTGTGTGTGTGTGTGTGTGTGTGTGTGTGTGTGTGTGTGTGTGTTTTGTTTTTGTTGGGGGCAGTAGCTCCGAAGTCTGTCATTTGAAACTAGACAGTGACAGAGAGATGCGTGTTTATCCCGGACTTAAGATCTTATATATACATAATGGCAAGGAATAAAAAAAAAAAACTCATAATACACCAAATACATTAAACGCTAATGCCACTGGAATTCCAAGTGCTCAAGTACTAAACCCTTAAATGACTACGAAGGTCCCTTAATCTCATTTAGAAATGCTTAAATCCTCCAAAGCCCTCAGAGACCCCAGTGAACTGAACGATTATAGAGACTGAAACAGGGCAGTCAGTCAAAGACAGCCCAAACATATACACATATATATATATATATATATATATATATATATATATATATATATATATATATATGTTTGTATGTATGTATGGATGTTTATGTATATATATATATATATATATATATATATATATATATATATATATATATATATATATATATATATATAGAGAGAGAGAGAGAGAGAGAGAGAGAGAGAGAGAGAGAGAGAGAGAGAGAGAGAGAGAGTTGATTTACAATAAAAATGTCTTATTAATGAACCGAGACATTCCCTACAAATAATTTTGAGAGCATTAATCACTCGGACTATGTAATGGTTTTGTGTCCAAGTTACTTCTTACATTTTCAAAGTTCTTAAAATTGGGAAAAATTGCGTGAGCAACCCATGTTCAGCTGCCCTGTCCATCTAATGAGTGCCACAAGTTTAAGGTTTGACAGCTTCACCCTGAGTACCCGTCGACACTAATTATGTAAGGCTAATAATGAGTCTTAAATGCAGTTTGTAAATCTTGAGCAAAAAACTGATAGACAATACCTGAGATTAAACTTCAATTCTTAAAGCTTCGCTGTTCTTTTAATTATACAACAAATGTAAATAAAAATGCAACAGAGAAGCGGAAAACGTTTTTACGTCACGTTTCAAAAGAAAAGAATTTACGCCAGCTGTTGCGAAACCATTTACAACGAAAGTCACAATTTTATGCACTTCTCAATATCCAAATCTGTTTTTTTCGCGGTTTTTTTTTTCCGAGAAATGACTGTAACAATAAGTTAAGCAAGGCACAATATGTATGTTATTTCAAAATACCTCCCTGATATCACAGTATATAAAAAATTTAATTTTCATAAGGAATTACAGTTCGAAAAATTGACTAAAACTGCAGACAGTGCTTACAGACAACATAGAAAGACAATGCTCACACACAACATAGAAAGACAATGCTCACAGACAACATAGAAAGACAATGCTCACAGGCAACAAAGAAAGACAATGCTCACAGACAACATAGAAAGACAATGCTCACAGACAACAAAGAAAGACAGTGCTCACAGACAACATAGAAAGACAATGCTCACAGACAACATAGAAAGACAATGCTCACAGACAACATAGAAAGACAGTGCTCACAGACAACATAGCAAGACAGTGCTCACAGACAACATAGAAAGACAATGCTCAGACAACATAGAAAGACAATGCTCACAGACAACATAAAAAGCGTCTTTTTCAGCTGTAACCCTTTCTACTGGAGGACAAAGACATGACAGCTGATCTGGGGAAACTAACTGCGCTTAATCATCTTCCTGTTAGCAGGTCCTTGCTATATATCTACTCAAATTTCATCTAAAAGATTCACACTGCTGCAACATTTTTTGGGATACTTACTGCATTTTTCTTTCCTAACTGATTTAGTTATTGTCAAGTTTCTTGAATTTAAAAAGGCCGTGAGGACAAAAATAGGTAACAAGTGAAGCTATTTTTATACGTAATAACTTTGCTGAAGCCGCTGGTGCCACTTTGAAAAAGACAGATGCCGGACTCCACTGCCCTTTCTGAATTATTATTATTATTATTATTGTGTATTATTATTATTATTATTATTATTATTATTATTATTATTATTCAAAAGATGAACCCTATTCTTATGGAATAAGTCCACAGTGATCGAGTTCGAGTCTCCGGCCAGCCAATGAGGAATTAGAGGAATTTATTCCTGGTGATTGAAATTCATTTCTCGGTATAATATGGTTCGGATTCCACAATAAGCTGTAGGCCCCGTTACTAGGTAAGCAACTGGTTCTTGGCCACGTAAAATAAGTCTAATCCTTCGGGCTTGTCCTAGGAGAGCTGTTAATCGGCTCGGTGGTCTGGTTAAACTAAGGTATACTTAACTTTTAACAGTGGTCGTTGACCTGAAATTCGTGCTTCCAAAGAATACGGTGTTACTAAGGAATGATGAAATCGTTAAGCTCCGGCAATGCCCAAGGCTACAGTTTTTCTTGCTGAATTTCTCTCATTGTCAGCGTTAAAATATTATAAAATGACAAATGAAAACTCCACACCTAGGCATGAAGAATGGTTTGAGTACAATGCAGTGCGAACATAATATTCAGCAAAGTGTCACAATACTCGAAGATTTACTACAAGCCACGTGTGGACTAGAAATCTACACGAATGCATATGACAAAACTGACGTGTTTTTGATTAGCCTTTAGGTCAGTATCCAAACAAAACTAGTTTGGGAAATATTGCTCACCAAAATCTGCGGTATTTTAAATATATAATTATAACAAAATAACCATTCTTCTCATTTTTCTTTAAAAAAATAACCCTCAACAAGATATCTTACGAAAAATTCATGCTTTACAAGGACAATAAAAAGAAAATACAATTTTTTTTACTGAAGACTACCCAACATTTGCGAGTGCTCACTGTAAATTCAATCTCTTTCCAGTGGCAAAACAATACTGCAAGGAACTGACAAAGAAACAAAAGTATCTCTGAACTCTTCAATCATTTTGTTTTCAATAATTCAATGTCGACTCTAAAACAGAAAAGATAATATTAAAAGGGAAACATATCTTTCAGCCGCCATGGTACTGAACACGTTCCGTCTAAGAAGACTGAAGTCCTCTGCAAATATCCCGAGCGGAACTTCAAAGAAGGGGAGAAAACATCCTAATTTCTTGGGAAAAGAAAAGTGAATCATTTTTTCATTCCGCTGAAGGACCTCCGATTGTGAGGAATGTTCAGCTGGACAACGGTTTCTCATAAAGCGAGTAGGTTAGAAAGGAAAGCGATAAGTTTTTACACAATTCCATCTCGGAATGTTCTGTTATCGCGTGTGATAGAAATCAAGTCTCCATTTATACATACAACGTATCTTTTTATATACATACATACATACATACAAAAAAATTAAATATATATATATATATATATATATATACACATATATATATATATATATATATATATATATATATATATATATATATATACATATATATAATTCATGTATGTATGTATATAAGATACTTTGTATATACAAATGGAGACTGGATTTCTATCACACGGACAACACACACACACACATGTATATATATATATATATATATATATATATATATATATATATATATATATATATATATATATATATATATATATATATATATATATATACATACACATACACAGTTCCGAACACTCACACACAACCCATTTGTACACAGCATTAAGGATTTATTTCTGGTGGCTCCCTCTCGGAATTTGTGATTAGGAGAATGAAATTAATTACTGCGACAAGCATTGTCCAAAACCCCTCACAACTTCAAACCCTCTTCATATCTTTACAAACCAGAACGTTCTGTAACATTCGCAGCAGTCTGGTCGAATCCCTATTTAACATAATCCTTCTTTTACATTTATTTTGATTCAATCCTCTATCCTTTCAACAATACTGAAATTCGAATCGTCTTACTTCCGTTCTCTGTCACGAGGCATTCAACACCAACTTTGGTTGGGGCTGCGAAGTGTATCTCTACTCAATTTAGGGCCAAAAGGCTTTGCATTCTTTCCTTGCAAGTTATATGGAACTGAATAAATGAACGTTTACCACAACAAGTGGGGGAAATATTAGCTTAAAGCCCCCGTCGGAACATAATGAGAATATAATAATTGTGAATCATTTCAGTGGGAGAGATACGAATTAAATTCGAGAAATAACACACTGGAAACATAGTATTGGCTTGAATAACAGAAATGCATATTAGATTGACTTGAATTGAATATAGAATTCAGGCCAAAGCCCAAGCACTGGGACCAATGAGGTTATTCACTGATGAAAGGGAAATTGACAGTAAAAGGTTTGAAAGGTGTAACAGGAGGAAAACCTCAAAGCGGTTGCACTATGAATTGGTGAGGAGAGGATGGAAAGGAAGTTGGAAGTGAGAGAATATGAAAGGAGATACAGTAAAAGGAACGAAAGGGGTTGCAGCTAGGGGCCCGAAGGCACGCCGGAAAGAACCTTAAGTAATGCCTACAGTGCACCGCTTGAGGTGCACTGACGGCATTGCCTCCCCTACGGGGAAGAGTATTAGGAAAAGGATACGGAAGGTTGATATCAAAAAGTCAATCAAGGTCATGACATTCTACAGAGAGAAGAATGCAGGAACGTGACATAAAACTGACATTTACTGAAAAAAAAAAGAATAAAAAAACCAGGAATGACTGATGAGTAGGTACATGTCCAAATATAACGACAAAAGAGAGAATGTTGTGGGAATACTCTGTGTTCAGACGAGAACTGATCGATTTGAACTATCAGTCGACTGAAGCTGCATTTGCGGTCGCTCACTTCCTGTTGGCTCTTCTAACTCAGCAACATTTCCGCAAGAGCTGGAACGGAATTCGATGAATTTCATGACTTATCGTCCGAAATCATCATGACAAACATTCACGCAAGTTTAACAAGTCTCTGTTAATTTATCATTATTGAAAGCTTTTAATAATTATCATCGTCATGGGTGAGTTATTTTTTTCTTTATCCATTCACTGTTCATAAACGTTTGCTTTAATTTCTTTCAATAACTAAAACCTAAATGATATGGCGATATGCTGTTAAAACAACAGGAACGGTAAAAGTATTAATGATGAAATAAACAGTGTTTAGATTCTAAAATCGAAGAACCAGTCGCGAGCCAAGGCTTCGATGAGCACCTTTGATGATACAAGTGTCATGTTCAATTAAATGACATTTGTAATTGACATTTGTTGCTTCATACATATGAAGTTAAAGTCACGTGTGCTTAAGTGACAAAAATTCATATATATATATATATATATATATATATATATATATATATATATATATATATATATATATATATATATTATATATATATATATATATATATATATATATATATATTTATATATATATATGTTAGTCAGTACTGTTCTTGTAGAATATATATTTGTGACTTCTCATACTCTGTCAGTCCTTCGTCAATGGCTTGAAATAAAGTCAGAAACCGGTCAGGACCTACACCCCGTTTCTTATTTTTCACCTGTGGTTGTGTGATATATATATATATATATATATATATATATATATATATATATATATATATATATATATATATATATATATATATATTATATTATATATATATATATATATATATATATATATATATATATATATATATATATATATATATATATATGTGTGTGTGTATGTGTAAATACACATATAAATATAATATATATTATAAACACACATTATATATATATATATATATATATATATATATATATATATATATATATATATATATATGTAATATATATATATATCATGTTGACAGTAAGTTTTCATAACAACTGATTACGTCGATTACACAGTATGTATTCATAGGTACCCATTTCAGCTGAATACCCTTCTGAACGTCACGAAAAATTCGTTTCAGGAAATAAAGCTCATACTCTTAACGCCAAATAATTCCTCATATCGAAGTCTCCTTAACGAGAAATATCTTCAGTTTACTAAAATTACATATCTAATCTGTTCTTGACAGTATAATATCACTCTGAACAGTGGATTAATTCTATTATATGGCTATTACAGACAAAAAAAAAACCTAAGTAACAACATATGCACTGCAAAATGCATAGCAAATCTGCTTCAGGCTCAATGAGATTCAACTGTAAGGGGTAATACGAAAAATGATTGAAAGTGAAAAAACCCACCTATTTCATTAATAGCTGTAGAAGAAAAAATACAGATGAGATTGTACAAAGACATACTCACACACACACACAAACACACACACACACACATACATACATTTATCAAGCTACAACGAGATAAAACAAGGGGTCAAAAAAGCAAAGAAAAAATCAACTGACTGACAAGAAATGGTCGACACAGTATCTGGACTCTTATCGGCGAACCCCCACATGATGAAGAGACCCACAAGCCTGCCTGAAAGACCCAAATGCCTGACCTAATCCCGACTGGAGGATCGTTCACGCCTTCCTCTACTTTATTTCGCCCATTTACCTCTTTCGCTTTGTCCGATAACGTGGGAAGGAATCGCTTCTTTATCTTGCACTCCTGTTCATTAGCGCTAACCTAGATACTTGCGGAAGACGGAGAAAACCAGAAAGGAGAGAGAGAGAGAGAGAGAGAGAGAGAGAGAGAGAGAGAGAGAGAGAGAGAAACCGTTCCGTGTTATCTTGAGGATTACTTCATTAGTTTCATCCTGCAAGTGATTTGTGACTCTGGTGTGTCCAGGTCATTCTTGCCCTAACAACCTTCTCATGAAAAAGGCCCCATAATATATCCGAGGTCAGTTCATCACAGTGACAGAGAAATGGCACCATAAAACGAGAGAGAGAGAGAGAGAGAGAGAGAGAGAGAGAGAGAGAGAGAGAGAGAGAGAGAGAAGTTAAGTGAAGATTTCCTTTTTGAAAAACCTTGAAGGTGTAACATTTGTATAGATGACAGTTCATAGTGCAGAAGGTTACAGATAATCCGTTGACCCATTATAATACAGGACATCGACCATTCAACAATGCTCTCATAACTTAAAATATTTCCATAAAAGTTCTTATCTCATATCAACCTTCGTCTCTCCTGGAGGGCACATTATCCACGCAATAAAATCTGATTTATGGTATCAAGACTGTAAAATAATGCCAACGAGCGTCCGGCATCAAAGAATGTACATCATTTCCCAATGGCTATACAAAACTAGATGAGTTTCAATTCCTCTCTTTTTAAGATGAAGTTTCGCTCTAGGAAAAAGAAAATAACTATGTTAGCTAGCTCGACCTATCGCTAAAATTTGTTGCATAAGGGTCTTATCTTGATCCTCATCTTTACGACTTTCTTCGCTTAGATTCGTCGAACTAAAATATCCTTTCTATTTTCATCCGGTATTTATAGCTAAAACACCAACAAAGCAAGGAAGTCAAAAATTCGAACCGGCTCTACTGTAGATATTTCCGTATCCACCTTAGATAATATCTATGCTTTCTTACGGAGGCAGATGTAGTCCTAATCAAAACTCTTTCTCAGTTAATTACGTTCTTATCCCTTGGAACTAAAGCATGACATCTGCTCTGTGACATCCCATGGTCTTGGTAGAAAGTTCTCTTGCCCTGAGGGTACGTCCAGTGCCCATCAGGCAAACACTGTTACCAGATCATGATGGGGAGCGGGAATGTATCTATCTTTTTTTCTCTCTCTAATCTATCAGACTCATCTGTCAGTTAACAAGGATTTTTGTTCGTCACATCATTTTCTTTCATTCTGACCTGCATCGTTTGTTCATCTCCAACATATAAGCATTTTAGACTGGAGACGCTTGCTCGTGGGTGGCCTTTCAGCTGGTTCAATAGTTCATACTTAGTTCCTCGTTGTGCGAGTCAGTAGAGTTGTCGGCTAGCACTCGCTAGGCCCGAGTTCGAGTCTCCGGCCGGCTAATGAAGAATTAGAGAAATTTATTTCTGGTGATAATTCATTTCTCGGTATAATGGTTCGGATTCCACAATAAGCTGTAGGTCCTGTTGCTAGGTAACTTAATTGGTTCTTAGCCACGTAAAATAAGTCTGATCCTTCGGGCCAGCCCTAGGAGAGCTGTTAATCAGCTCAGTGGTCTGGTTAAACTAAGATATACTGAACATTTTTTTCTTGAATACTTGCTGTTGCTGTCGTGAACGGTAAAATTAAAAATGGCTTCAGCCGTTAAATTTCTAAAGTTGTGTCAGTTCAGCATTGTTTATATGACTTTCAGCAATGCAAGAAATTAGCGTCTTCACTTTCTATACAACACGGCGCACATCTCAAATGAGCGCCAAAGTGTCAAGGAGGCTACACAAGATTACTAAAATCAGTCAATCGATCTTGCTGCCTCCGCCAAGGATTGTAAAGGTAATTTGGGACTTGGTTTCCTTATTTATACATTTTCTCCCCTGTCACCTCTCTAATCCGAGCGAATATTCTCTCTCTCTCTCTCTCTCTCTCTCTCTCTCTCTCTCTCTCTCTCTCTCTCTCTCTCTCTCTCTGGGTTCTTTAGAAATAATGAACTTTCGATTCCGGTTCTTCATTCCCATTCATACTGGCTGGTATTCAAGTCTAATCTCCCATCAAACCGTGTCTTTATATGACAATGTTCCGATGTAAAGATCAAAACGATAGAAAGCATTAGGAAGAATAAATCTATAGGAAGAATAAATATCGCCTTAACGCATACACTCGCATGTCCAAGACACTTCGCAGATTAAAATCAAAATGTGGGGAAGCTAAGATTTGCGCGGGGGGCTCCTTCATTTTATCCCATCTTCCCCTTTTTTTTATCGCGAGATTCGGCCTATTTCGCAACACCTTTATCAGGGAAGTGCATTATCAGCGTCCCTGCTAAGCCTTGTTTATCATCTCGTAAAGTGCACGTTCCTGAATACTCTGTCTGCGAGAACGCGACAGAATTACTTATAACTTTACCAAATTATGGCCACTCTGTTTAAACTGCATTTCAAGTGGGGAAGATTATCCTCTATTGTCCCCGCCACCATTTCCACCCCCCGCTTGGGATTGTGTCCCTGTCCATTATTCCCTGACTGAAAGCTATTAAAATGACATTTCAATGACAATATTTCCCAGCATTAATCACAGGCTAGTTCAATAACTCATGCTGAACAATGCAACTTCACAGACTCTTGACTGTTGCTGTTTCCAAAGACTTTGATTTATGATTAGCACTTAAAGAAACAAGTTTATCTCGCAGTCCGGCTACAACGAATAAATAAATAAATAAACAAATAAGTACATAAATAGACGAATAAAAATATATATAAATAAATAAGTAAATAAATAAATAAATACATTAATAAATACAATCTACTTGATAAGAAGAGTAGTGACTAATTTTCACTTTTTTGTGCCTATCAATGAATTTCAAGGCATTATGTACGTCCAGAAAGCTGAATTCTGACGACTCTCATTTGTGGGGAAAGTTCACAGTGTAAATGCAGAGATTATCGAGTAAATGCTCATAAACCTTAAAACATAAATGAAAAACCAGAGTTCAGGTTACGTTCCCGCTTGACCTCTTACCTATATATTCTTTCTTTCATTTGTCATTGCAACTTTACGGACAGCAACCGACACTTTTTTTTTTTTCATCTACACATTTTCCTTTCCCTTCCTTCAAGTGTAGCTAGAAAGGGACACTGGGTGCGCACATGTATGCACAACAGACATATGTATATATACATATATGAATAAATTAAAATGGACTACTAATACATATATATATATATATATATATATATATATATATATATATATATATATATGTATATGTATATGTATATGTATATTTGAGCTCAGTCAATCAAAATTAACATGGACAGTTGGTAGTAAGTGATATCACCAGGACACTGCTGCTCTGGCAAGTGACAGCGGCTTGGGATTCTAGTAAAACACACTCATGAGCTGAGGAGTGCCTACAGGAGGGTTTTGACCTCCTACAAAGAGATATATTTCTGAATGAAGTACTTTATATTCAGGCTAGAGACAAATACACGTATCAAGTCTATTTATTTACCCTGGCACTGTGCCCCAACTGAATGGAATGTGTGTTATTTATGCCAGCCTACTCCAGCTGACAAACATGGCAAGTACTCCCAAAACAACGATTCATTACTGAATGGTTATAACTGATAAAAATGTCTTAGAAATTAAAAGGGCATGGAATTCTTTTTCTTTTGCCAAAATATTATGCCTACACACCCTATCCTACCCTAAATTCGCTGGAAGTAGGTAGCCTTACCTTAGGTAAATTTGTGTACGTGAATTGGGATTAGCTAAGCTATAATAAGATCTAGTGTCTCAAAAAGAATTATGCATTACTAAGGTATTATGAAATGGGCTTAAAATTATTTATCAATATAGAAAATAACTAACTGGATGTAAACAAAGGAAAACTATTATCATTTATCAAGTTTTCGCATTTTCAATATAAATTTTACCTATACAGTTTAATAAAGTTCTTATTTATTGCGCTGTATTATATTCTCAGCGTTCTGAAATGTGCTGTAAGTTTATTTTTATTCAAAAATAAGTTTTTTCTAATAAGAACACACTAAAACTTTCTTTAATTCTACCGTATTAAATTTATTCATTCACTGTATCTTTATATCAAACTGTATTTTAACGTGTTGACAGTTTTATTTTATTAAACAAAAAGTTACTCAAACTTTTATGCTTATATTTTAAAACAATAATCACACCAAACGTATCAACAGTTTTCTAGAATACCGAGACAGTAATTATTATTGTGACTCATTTATTGTTAAATATAAAAATACCTATATTTCTATAAAACAATTAACAACAATAATCATATCAACCACATCGACAAAGTTAGAAAACATCAAAACATTTAGCAATTTCGTCAGGCTGCCCGCAACTTGAGAGGCATAGCCGAAGGTGGACCAAAACACGGCAACTATCCTTTGGCCAAACGCAATATATATTGCAACGTTGTAAATGCATTAAAAGTTTTACCAGAAGTTTTATTTAACCAATTTGTCACTCTTTCAACATTTAAACTAAACGCTTTTGATGATTTTTAATAAAATTCTTATGTGTAGCGTACTATATTCTTTAAAATATACTGTAGTCGTGTTACATTTCATTTTAAAAGCACTTAAATGCTTTGCGGTAATGCAGTTTCAGTAACTTGGGCAAATATGCAAATTTCCATCTGTAAATACGCATAAGGAATCAACAAGTAAACCAAATTAATTTGAGGCTGATTAAAATAAAGATAAAAATCAATCATAACCTATATTCAAATTGTCGCCCTCACGCGCTCACATAGAAATTGGGGTTTCTTTTATTTCACTCTTTAATTAATAGTTATTTTCACGTTTAATTAATAGTTATTTTCCTGTGGGTTCACTTCTTCAAATTCTGCAACATCTTTGATACAATTAGCCTCCAATCATCTTTACAGCATATCGAAATAGGTTCCTTTGTTCATGACTGCTCATGTGTGTTTACAGATATAGAAATTTACATATTTGCCCAAAATTGCTGGAGCTGAACCACTATTTCTTTATCAATTATATTCATAAACATTAAACGCCACATAAAAAAAATTGTACACATTAAAAACTTTTTAAAAAATTGCGATGTCAAATCCGAAACTGCACTGATATGCAAGGAGCCCAGGCCGTGTACCCCGCATATATGTATATGTATATGTGTATATATATATATATATATATATATATATATATATATATATATATATATATATATATATATATATATATATATACTATATATATATATATATAATATATATATATATATATATATATATATTATATATATATATATATATATATATATATATATATATATATATATATATATATATATATATATTGTATATATATATATAAATATATATTTATAATATATATATATATATATATATATATATATATATATATATATATATATATATATATATATATACTCACGATGTTACTGGAGAGTCTACGAGATTTTACACCTCCGCCCACCATTAGGACTGCTTCTGCCATCCACACCTGGCAGACGTTGAACTGGCTTTTCTCCTGCCTTCCTTTGACACTGCAGAGGGCCTGCCGGTATTCCAGACCCATATTCACGGTTTCCCTTCAGTTTCAAATTACTGGACGTTGACATCAGGCGTATTTTGAAACGTCAGTACCATGAAAAATCCGTTCGCCAATCATCAGGCAATATTTTTTGACGAACGTGAATGGTTTAGGATGCGAAAATCATCATGGGAAATTTGAAAACAGGTGGACAATGCATTACTCGAGAATACATGAGAGACCTAATACTGTCTTTTGAGCGCACTAATTGGACGTAAATAATAAATAATAAATAATTAAAATATATAATATATATATATATATATATATATATATATATATACATTTATACATTTATACACACACACACACACACACACACACATATATATATATATATATATATATATATATATATATATATATATATATATATATATATATAAAAACGTTCAGTGTCTATTACAAAACTTCTGACCCTACTTAATTAAATACATTAAATGCAACTGTATCTATCCAAACACCATTTGACGAGACGTAACATTTTAAGTAATGATGAAACGCCCAATAAACAAGAAAGAAAAATAAGGCAATCACTAAACTGCTGCAAAATAGAGTAATTATCGCAGGCAAAGACTGCAAACGAAAGAAACGACGCAGAGAAAAATGCAGTCTGTTTCTTCAGATCTATATATAGTGTAACTGGACGTCAAGAAAGACGATCCTCTGTCATTGCAATAACGGGCACGCTTCCAGGTATGTGTCCCCACCCCGAGAACGACCTTGCCATGAGAGTTTCCAACGGTCCTCCTGGAATACAGTGAGCATCCTGTGAATTCCGGGTGCGAGCCGACTGCAAGGGAGCAATTTCAAGGAGTCGTTAGCGCTTTGTGAAGAGCACAAGCAAGGATGCTTGAACAAATCGGCCAAGAGGCCAGGCATGCTCTTCCCGTTGTGCGAGTATACGCATAAAAAACAAAAATGGTTTGCATTTTCACTGCATGTTTATTTTCTGCTTGTTTTTCCTGGTGTGATGACCTGGTTAGTTGTCTTTTTACAATTTGCACACGTGAGGAAGTATACACAGATGCATTACACGCGCGCACACACACACACACTCATACATACACACACACATACACATAAGTTGGTATATCTTAGTTTAACTGAGACCCACTGGGCTGATTAACAGCTCTCCTAGGCTGGCCCGAAGGATTAGACTTATTTTGCGGCTGGCTGAACCAACTAGTTACCTAGCAATGAGACTGCAGCTTATTATGTGGGAATCCGAACATTGTAGCGAGAAATGAATTTCTATCACCAGAAAGAATTCTCTTATTCTTCAATGGCTGGTCGAGATTCGAACTCGCAGCCAACAGAGTGGTAGCTGAGAACGGAAACACCTCAACAACAAGGAACTCACACAAATATATATATGTATATATGTATATATACTATATATATATATATATATATATATATACATGTAAAATTTGTTATGCATATATGTGCATATTGTCAATGTCTATTTTTCGTATTGGTAAAATTTGCTGGGAAAGGACAAACTTATCTTACAGTGTTTATGTTTACTGATGCTAGCTTGTTTTTTTTTTATTATTAAAATCAATACAAGTTATGATAAAAGAAAAATGGGTATTGTTTTCTAGACAAAATTGTTTTAGAATGAGTTCTTTTAATTTAAAATCTAACTGTTAATATAATATACTTGTCAATATTAAAGCAGTGTCCATCTGCAACCTTCGAAATGCCACTAACTGGCAACCACTGGACAAGACGAGAGGCAAACAAAATTTGACAAGTGAGTAAAAAGGTTTTGGAATATATTAACACACAAAAGGTAGATTGGATATATTTTCGACGCAACAGAAAAAGAAAGGAATAGCTTCGAAATAAAAAGATGACTGAATCGCTGAAGTGACCACTAAAAGGCGAAACCAATGAAAACGTTATATTATACCGTAAGGCGAAACGAAAATACAGAATGGGCTGAAGCAAATATACTTGACGTGGGAACACACTAAATTTGAAAGGCTTAAAAGTGTTGGTCCTTTGATATACCTGAGGAAAACTTAAAGGATAAACCAACACATTATTGAACTATACTTCACTGGGGTAAAAGGGTTCACAAACACACACATACACACACACACACAAAACATACTGAAACCAAGATAAAGAAGATGAAGTGAAACCAAAATGAAGAAGATGAAGTGAATCAAGATAAAAAAGAAAGGGAAGTGAAGCAAGCAAAAAGAAGATGAAGGAACCAAAGATATAAGATGAAGTGAAACCAAGATAAAGAAGATGAAGTGAAACCAAGATAAAAAGAAGATGAAGTGAAACCAAGATAAAGAAGATGAAGTGAAACCAAGATAAAGAAGATGAAGTGAAACCAAGATAAAAAAAGAAAGATGAAGTGAAACCAAGATAAGAAGATGATAGTGAAACCAAGATAAAGAAGATGAAGGAAACCAAGATAAGAAGATGAAGTGAAACCAAGATGAAGATGAAGTGAACCAAAATGAAGAAGATGAGGTGAATCCAAGATAAAGAAGATGAAGAAACCAGATAAAGAAGATAAAGTGGAACCAAAAATGAAGAAGATGAAGCAATCCAAGATAGAAGATGAAGGAAACCAAGATAAAGAAGATAAATGAAACCAAAATGAAGAAGATGAAGTGAATCCAAGATAAAGAAGATGAAGTGGAAGGCTCCAAAGAGATAAAAGAATGAAGTGAAAACCAAATGAAGAAGATGAAGTGAATCAGATAAAGAAGGTGAAAGTGAAACCAAGATAAAGAAGATGAAGTGAAACCAAGATAAAGAAGATGAAGTGAAACCAAGATAAAGAAGATGAAGTGAAACCAAGATAAAGAAGATGAAGTGAAACCAAGATAAAAAAAAGATGATAGTGAAACCAAGATAAAGAAGATGAAGTGAAACCAAGATAAAGAAGATGAAGTGAAACCAAGATAAAGAAGATGAAGTGAAACCAAAATGAAGAAGATGAAGTGAATCCAAGATAAAAAGAAGATGGAAGTGAAACCAAGATAAAAGAAGATAGAAGAAACCAAAATGGAGAAGATGAGTGAATCCAAGATAAAGAAGATAGCTGAAACCAAGATAAAGAAGATAAAGTGAAACCAAGATAAAAGATGAAGGGAAACCAAGATAAAGAAGATAAATGAATCAAGATGAAGAAGATAAGTGAAACCAAGATAAAAAGAAGATAAGTGAAACCAAGATAAAAGAAAGATGAAGTGAAAACCAAGATAAAAAGATGATAGTGAAACCAAGATAAAGAAGATGAAGTGAAACCAAGATAAAGAAGATGAAGTGAAACCAAGATAAAGAAGATGAAGTGAAACCAAAATGAAGATGATGAAGTGAATCCAAGATAAAGAAGATGAAGTGAAACCAAGATAAAGAAGATAAAGTGAAACCAAAATGAAGAAGATGAAGTGAATCCAAGATAAAGAAGATGAAGTGAAACCAAGATAAAGAAGATAAAGTGAAACCAAGATAAAAAAAAAGATGAAATGAAACCAAGATAAAGAAGATGAAGTGAATCCAAGGTGAAGAAGATGAAGTGAAACCAAGATAAAGAAGATGAAGTGAATCCAAGATAAAAAAAAAGATGAAGTGAAACCAAGATAAAGAAGATGAAGTGAAACCAAGATAAAGAAGATGAAGTGAAACCAAGATAAAAAAAAGATGAAGTGAAACCAAGATAAAGAAGATGAAGTGAAACCAAGATAAAGAAGATGAAGTGAAACCAAGATAAAGAAGATGAAGTGAAACCAAGCCAAAAAAGAAAATGAACTGGAAACTAAGATAAAGATGTCAAACCAGGATAAACAGGAACAGAAGTGAAACCAAAATAAAGATGAAGTGAATCCAAGATAAAGAAGATGAAGTGAAACCAAGATAAAAAGGATGAAGTGAAACCAAGAAAAAGAAGATGAAGTCACAAAAATTAAGGGAGATGGAAAGGATTCTCACAGAGGATTCTCACGGAGGAAAGGAATTTCTAAGTTCATATCAAAAACTGCCGGTTATAATCAGCATCGTAAAATATAAAATAACACGAAACATACAAAATATTAAATATATCACATAACTAAAGGGATTACTGGTGCTGAAAGGAATGTGTAATCTTTTGCTGTTTGGGATCATACATGGTAAACACTTCAAGGTCGCAACTTCACCAAGGCTAAACATCGTATGGGAGCCTGCTGAATAACAAAGGATACTTATCCACAAATCTGTGTTCAATTTAGACCAAGAAACAGTACTCATTGTTGCTAGACGAAGGTTAATCTCCTGAGTAACCAGAACCACCAAATCCCAGCCACATTATACACCTACAAGAAGTCTTCTGATCTGACCATCAAACCTTACGTGAACTGCACCAATCGCTTTTACCGCCGCTCCTGAATATCTAAACATTTCAGCGAGACGTGAGGTCACCCAAAGACGTTTGTCAGGTCTATTGCACAATCGTAAGGCTGCTAAAGTTTCCTTGAAAAAAAAATAAAAATCAACGTTCATTCAGTAACAATAGGATATAATGTGTACAGGGGCTGTTGTCAAGTCTCTGTATCACTCTGATTCAACCCACTATAACGTGAGTGTGAGGGTACAAGTATGTATGAGAGAGAGAGAGAGAGAGAGAGAGAGAGAATCATTAAAATACAATTTAGTAGGTCTTATCCGCTATTCATGATTGCGACAGAAATGGAGCCTAATCTAGAGATCCCCAAACGATACGAAACGCCTTATGCAAACAAGCCTGCAGGAGTGGAAAGTCTAATGAATTACAGCTCAAACAAACACTGGAGGAGGCGAATGTCGTCTTGGGCTACAAGCGCCTTTTGACAGCATTGATATTTAATCATCTATGTTTAGGACACAGAAATTACTTCCCCAACTCCTTCTGTTGGATGGACGAACTCCATTACATCACGAATCTAATTTGAATTTACTCAAGTAATTTCATTAGTTAATGAGTCCCTTGTTAAAATACGATCGCAAATTGTTGCCGTACCATTTAATCAGCATTTGATGTCTTGATCAATATCTTTGGATCGTCGCTTGCGTCGAATATCCAAGGATTCCATTATTTTCTTTGTTCTGACTAATTTACTTTGACTCTCATTGCTATAGGTCGGTTTTGGACGAAAAATTTTGATTTATATTTCGAAAATTAAAAAGGTGCACTCAAGCATACGCACGAAATGCCCAGGTAAAATGTGTCATCTATATATGTGTGTATATGTATATATACATACATATATATATATATATATATATATATATATATATATATATATATATATATATATATATAATGTATATATATATATATATATATATATATATATATATATATATATATATATATATATATATATATATATCTATATATATATCTATATATATATATATATATATATGACTATATATATATATATATATATATATATATATATATATATATATATATATGACTAACAACATCAGAACTCAGGTCTTTCAATTGAAAGGCAAGGCCACTGCCAACCAGGCCATACACGTCATACAAGAAGTTGGAACCTGAGTACCTGACTTGTATGGTTGGCAGCGGCCTTGCCTTTCAATTGAAAGACCTGGATTCGATCCTGATGTGAGTTAGAAATTTATAATATATATATAAACATACATATATATATATATATATATATATATATGTATATATATATAATGCTATAATGATATAAAATAACCACTTATCTCAACTGATGACATATGACACATCTGGTCTAAAACTCGAATTTCTCTCTCCCGCTACTACGCTATTAGCAAGAAAGATATTATTAATTCTAAATTACGCTGTCAAGTTATCTAAATCACTAACTCTTTTGAGATCTGACACTACACTACATACGATATCTCAACAATCGTTATCATTACACATAACACATGATAAATAGAAGAGTAAATATATCAAAACTGTGGAAAGACATGCACATAAGGCAACAGCACCATAAAAAAAATGTATAAAATATATATATATATAGTATATATATATATATATATATATATATATATATATACATATATATATATATATATATATATATATATATATATATATATATATATATATATAAAGTATATATACATAAAACTGCAAACACAAATACACGTGAGTAGAAACCGAGGAGTGCTGTTTAAACTGGGTATATAAAAAGTTGGAGGCAGGAGCATGCCACTAGAATCGCAGAGTATATCTCTGCGGATTGGAGGATGTGCTGATGATAATCCCTTTATTACAGGTGTACCAAACAGTTAGTGCTGTGTTCTGCACAGGATGCCACATGTGATTCACCAACCAATGGATACGAGTGGCAATGACTTTTCTTAATATATATATAAGATATATAGTATATATATATATATATATATATATATATATATATATATATATATATATATGAACTACTAGCTCCTTTAGCTTCCATCTGATGGCTTGAGTTTCAATATGAGGATAAACACCTGAGTGAAAAGCACGACCTTTATTGCTTAGCTTACATATCAACGTTTCTTTCATCAAAGCCCAATATACTGAAGTTAAAAGACATGCATAAATATAAGGCAAAACATTCAAAGTACACCAAACATAAAAGAAAATACATAAAAGAAAACACATAAAACCGAACATACACACTACAAGAAATACACAAATATTTAGAGAGCCAGCTCTGTAAACTTAAAAAAATTGAATTAAAATCAGACATATGGTAATTCGATATATATTCTACACGGCGTTCGCTTCTGATAATGCTGGAATGTCGCCACCATTACAGTCAGGTCCAAGTTATCCCTCGATGTGGCTATGATTGCAAAGTTCTCTCTCGACATCCAATGTAGAGGGATAATATCCAATGTTGTTCACTTGGAGAACGATCCCTCATAGCTGGAAGCGATGGTCTTACACGTGTCTACCAGTCCCTGATGGAACGATCAGCCACCTAGACAACTCTTCGTCAGCGTTATGCCTTTCACTTTCTCCGATACATGACGCATTACAGTGGTTAAACTTTTAATTACAAATGACACCCGAGCAAAAGTCCTCTAGCACTTGCCTTTCAACTTCAAAAATCTACGCATTACAGCGGTTATACTTTTAATTATAAATGACACCCGAACAAAGGTCTCTAGCACTCTGGCTTTAAAAATCTACGCATTACAGCGGTTATACTTTTAATTATAAATGACACCGGAACAAAGGTCCTCTAGCACTTGCCTTTAAATTAAAAGATCTATGCATTACAGCGGTTATACTTTTAATTATAAATGACACCCGAACAAAGGTCCTCTAGCACTTGCCTTTAAATTAAAAGATCTATGCATTACAGCGGTTATACTTTTAATTATAAATGACACCCGAACAAAGGTCCTCTGGAAACTTGCCTTTAAACTTTAAAAATCTATGCATTACAGCGGTTATACTTTTAATTATAAATGACACCCGAACAAAGGTCCTCTGAAACTTGCCTTTAAACTTTAAAAATCTATGCATTACAGCGGTTATACTTTTAATTATAAATGACACCCGAACAAAGGTAATCTGGAAGCTTACCTTTAAACTTAAAAGATATATCCATAAGGGGAGAAAAAGAAAAAGACTATATAATTTCAACAAAGCCTGCGGATGAAATTCAACACGCTCTCTGGAACGGTTTCGCATGTTGAAATTGTGATCAGTGATACGTTGCAGTAATAAGATAAATTTATCTTCCGCGATACAATTGTTTAATTCTATCGTGATACCAGCTTGCTTCTCGATTATCTTTCCTCTGCACATTTCTGTAAAACAATGAGGAAATCACCATTACGAAATTAATTTATCTTTATGTACCTCAGTTCCCTGTTAAGGTAGAATAGCCTGAAGAGTAATCATATGCTCTTCATGTTTATTTGTAGATTCTGTGACGCAAAACGTTTTCCCAAAAGATAAGCAGTGAAGATGTTCATCACTATCCTGAAGTTTATTCACACACACATACACACAAAAAAAGTTAATTATACCTTAGTTTAAATAGACCACTGAGCTGATTAACAGCTCTCCTAGGGCTGGCCCGAAGGATTAGATTCGTTTTACGTGGCTAAGAACTTACTGTGGAATCCGAACCACATTATAACGAGAAATGAATTTCCATCACCAGAAATAAATTTCTCTAATTCTTCATTGGCCGGTCGGGGATTCGAACGCGGGCCCAGTAGAATGCTAGTCGAGAACGATACCAACCCGTCCAATGAGGAACTCACATACACACAACCACACACGTGTGTGCGCGCGCGCGCGCGTCCACGTAATAAAATAATAAAGTTATGTGATAACTCTAAACTACGAAATACGTACAAATAAAAACTGCTTCAAGCCTCAGACGGCTGGATACAGACTTGAATGAGCCCGAATGGGGCCATGGTAGAACACAGATTGGAATGCGATACAAACAAGTCAGCTGGGAGGGAAGAGGGCAGGATGCCGGTGCCCCGGGGGTTACCAGGAAGGTTGGGTAGTAGTTGTAGTAGTCAAGTAACTTGTTGGCCTTCGTGCGTATGATAGGGTGATGGGGGGGGGGGGGTTGGCCCAGGGATCGCAGCGGCTATTATTGAATGACAGACGTCCAATCAGATAGACTGACTCGCTAAAGGGGGAAAAGTCACCGATCACTAAAGCCACAACTCGTGTGAATTCAAGCAGGAATGTTTTTAGAAGTTCAAGCTCAAAGGCTCTCGTCCAAGGGAGGAGGAGGAGGAGGAGGAGGAGGAGGAGGAGGAGGAGGAGGAGGAGGAGGAGGAGGAGGAGGAGGACACCTGGTTATGAAAGCAGGATTGGGTGAGGCTGGTTGCCCAGGGATAGGAAGTGATGTTTACATCGAAGCCACACCTTGGTATTATTACTGTATGATGTCCACTCCAACACTACCTGGCCCTGTGGGAGTAGTGCCGTCAGTGCACCTCACCTGGCGCACTATAGGCATTACTAAAGGTTCTTTGCAGAGTCCCTTCGGGCCCTAGCTGCTACCAATTTCACTCCCTTTACTATACCTCCGTTCATATTCTCTTTCTTCCACCTTCTCTTAACAAATGTTTCATAGTGCAACTGCGAGGTTTACCTCCTGTTACACCTTTCAAACCTCCTTTACTCTCAATTTTCCTTTCAGCGCTGAATGACCTCATAGGTAACAGCGCTTGGCCTTTGGCCTAAATTCTGTATTTTCCAACTCAGCACTACCCAAGATATGCAATCCCCTTGGAGCGAAAATAGATTGTATGACAGAAAAGTCAATTCACCTCCATGACGACATAGCCTTTACTTAGCAATCTAATCTTTCAAAACAAACGGAAGTCGATGTCGAATTCATCCCAGCGGTGTTGATGTACGCAGAGTTCTCCGCTGATTTATTTCCATATGCTGTAGATGTTCTCAGGAATATTCTGAGAGCGCCGATTCTCTTGAAAGATATCATCTCGGCAGCATCAATGGGAGCTAATTTATAGGAGCTACTCCTCAGATCGAGCATTCCTTAGCCACTTACGTTATTATTATTATTATTATTATTATTATTATTATTATTATTATTATTATTATTATTATTATTATTATTCAGATGAACCCTATTCATATGGAACAAGCCCACCACAGGGGCCATTGACTTGAAACTCAAGCTTCCGAAGAATATGGTGCTCATAAAAAAGAAGTAACAGAAGGTAATGGGAACTAAATTCACTTCTATTCAGAGAAGCCAGTTATTCCTAAAAAGACGGAGGTAGAGATTACAAAATTCTCGTTTTTCATGTTCTTTTTCGACTAGCATATTAAGAAAATAAAAGTCCAACTCTTTAAACTGTCAACAACTGAGCGTAACGATAGTTGCTTTAGAACTGAAGCTACGAAAAATTCAGTAGGGAAGCTTAGAAAGTTCACTATTAAAAAATATTACATTCACGTAAGCAGAAATATTTTTCTTTTAAATCATTTTTCCCAAAACCCATCTTCTGTCAATCTCCAGATCCAAGAAGTGATCTGAAAGGCCTGTAGAAAAATATCTTAGAAAACTGTTAACAACTGAATGTAACAATAGTTGCTTTAGAACTGAAGCTACAAAAAATTCAGTAGGGAAGCTCAGAAAGTTCACTATCAAAAAATATTACATTCACGTAAGCAGAAATATTTTTCTTTTAAATCATTTTTCCCAAAACCCATCTTCTCTCAATCTCCAGGTCCAAGAAGTGATCTGGAAGGCCTGCAGAAAAATATCTTCGAAAAAAACCTAATAAGCAGGGAATCAATTTTTCAAGAACTCTCCGCAAGCCAATCTTCAAAATGCCATTAGTTGGGAAACCTCTCTTGATATCAGAACTCATCTTCCAGAACCCTTTCAAAAACGAAATTATCATAGGGTATTCCGTTGAATCAATTACAAATCTTCTTTCTAGGATAAGTTTTCAATATCAAAATTCAAGAAGATGAAGCTCCGCATCAAATCAAGTATTTCATCAGAAGAATTGATCCTTAAGAATTTATGCAACTGTTTACAAAACTAAACACATCAGAAGAAACCTCGACCAACACACAGGATCTCAGCAGAGTACAAACCTATTTATTATGCATCTCAGGAAAAATAATAATTCCTGGTAAGGACTATATTTCACTCCGACTTCCCTTGGGGCACGAGATAATTCGATTCTGTCAATCATCCAAGTGCGTACGGTGTGGGGAATGTTAGCAGGACCCTAAGCACACTGGCCTCATGGAGAGTTTTTGGGTAATGCTGCGAGTTTGAGTAAGTGAGTCAACATGTTAGCTGCAATTGCTGGGAAGAAATTGTATAAGCCAATAGAGATTGAATAATTTTTTATCCATTCTGAAATGAAGGCATAAATTTACTGAAAAAAAAATCAGATAAGATAACGAAGATTTTATAATTTTTTATCCATTCTATAAGACAATGAAGATTTTATAATTTTTTATCCATTCTATAAGACAATGAAGATTTTATAATTTTTTATCAATTCTATAAGACAATGGAGATTTTATAATTTTTGATCCATTCTGTAAGGCAACGAAGATTTTATCATTTTTGATCCATTCTGAAATGAAGGCATAAATTTACTGAAAAAAATCAAATAAAACAATGAAGATTTTAGAATTTTTCATCCATTCTATAAGACAATGAAGATTTTATAATTCTTTATCCATTCTATAAGACAATGAAGATTTTATAATTTTTGGTCCATTCTATAAGATAATGAGGATTTTATAATTTTTGATCCACTCTATAAGGCAATGAAGATTTTATCATTTTTTATCCATTCTGAAACGAAGGCATAAATTTACTGAAAAAAATCAAATAAGACAATGAAGATTTTATAACTTTTGATTCATTCTATACGACAATGAAGATTTTATAATTTTTGATCCGTTCTGAAATGACGTCCATAAGTAAACGAGAAAGTTGAAAACAATCAAAGCGTCAAGGACCAATGGAAAATTTCGTTTCCCTTTTGCATTCTGTTTTACATTCTGTAACACCAATGAAGCGGTAATAGCCAAAAAATAAAAAATAAATAAATTTAATGTTTATCCATTTACTTCTTGAAAGGTAAAACAACATCCCAAAATCTTGCTTCCTATATCTGAGGTATTACGTCAACGGCAAAGGGTTAAGTAATGAGGAGGTACTAAAAATATTATTATTATTATTATTATTATTATTATTATTATTATTATTATTATTATTATTATTATTATTATTATTATAAAATAATAATGTGTCTATACCAGGAAATGTTCGGAATGTCTTATAATTTTTAAATTATCCGTAAATTTCCCATACGAAGTGATTAGCGTGACTGAGAAATTAGAAACCCTAATTTGATGTTGGACGTAATATATAAAATTAATTACGCAAGAGGCAAAATTGATTACCCTGATGATTATGTCATGGTTAATGCCCCTACTACAGAAATGTAAAATCCTCATTGAAAATCTTGCCATAATCAGATTATATAAGAACAGCACTGATTTTTATCATTTCTAGAATTTTTCAAAAGCCGTTCCCGAATAATCTCCGATATTCTTACCCTAGTCAGAGCAAGGGGAGAAGTTGTTGAATGGCCCAAACATCATCAATTCATGTCATATTTTACATGACCTACCATTTTGGAGAAGAGGCCTAGAGACCTTGGAGGTGGCATATGACTGAAATTGATAAGAAAGTGCAATGAATGGTAATTCGGCTTTCAATTACGTAGAGATATTCTTAAACGGTTTCTTACAATAAAAACATTTTGTGACATAATGACCTTGAACACAGGTCATGGTCAAAATCATCTGGGTCAAAGGATCATTCAAAGTCCATGAAAACCTGATAAAAAAATAATAATACTAGTAAACATGAAGACACCAGTGAAATCTTCCACGGTGAAGGTTGAAAGTAATAAAAATCCAATTTCTTTTACAAACGCCTAACTTCTGCAGCACCAATCCAATTTTTTCAGGTCACAGCAGACTATACAACAACCTGAACATGATAAAATGCAATAAATATTAAGCTGACTCAGAAATAACGTACGTAACCTGATGTAAAATGAAATCAACCACAGCCTACGACTATCGCATAAAAGGCAAATATTCGGAACTATAATCGCAGCAGATATGAGAACCTTATCCGGCAACACCACGAAAACCAATCTGAAAGGGATAAAAATAATTTCGCCCCCTATTAAAACTGTGATTTTACAGCCTCCCCAGCAAGCTGAGCAAGGCTTTTCGGAGAGAAATAACAGTAACTTCACAGGCATCAGAATGGGAATCTAATGGAACAGATATGTTCACTTCCCTAGCCGCATGGTCCTTGAACGAGCAGTAAGTCGCCTAATTTTATTGGGAGAGAAAGGTATGGAACCAGTAGTAGCCACCAGAGGCCCAGCGGAAGACAGAAATATTTTCACCATCGAGCTGATGAGGACTGTGATTACCAACCTAGTTGTTAGTGGGATGTTTAAAGCATGACAGAAGCTTACACGGAACCACTGATAACGACGTCTACAAAATTAAAATGCACAGAACAGAACCTGCAGAACAAAAAGCAAGTTGACTTCCAGCCTGAAACCGCATTCACCATATCCGATCATTAATACCGGCTCCGGAGAAATGTCTGTAATTCAAATGATGAAGATTCCGTTCGAGTTCACATTCTGAATTTTACGATACAAGAGCTCGTGGACCTACGACGTTTATAGGTGCTGCGTAAAGAAAGAGAACATATTTTATAAAGGGGCTAACGATAAAATAAAAAAAAAAAATAAAAAGTCTAGAGCTACCTACGTACCTAAAGGGCATATTTATGAGCAATACGAACAGGGTAAAAAGTTTACGGGGAAATGACAAACAAACACATTTTATATGAACAAATGAGCATGTATACATATATAAATAATACACATACACATATATGTTATTTATATACAATATATACACATATATTGATATATATATATATATATATATATATATATATATATATATATATATATATATATATATATATATATATATATATATATATATATATATACACACACATATGCACAGACAATTTAATCAACATTAACTGAGGAAAATATATGAGACCAGATTAATAATTTCACGCTGCAGAAAAGCGAACACAAAACAAAATTAATATGATCAATCATAAATTGCGCCAAAGAAATATTCCTCAAATACATGAAAAAAAAAACACTCTCAACCCAATAACAGCCCAATAACCTGTTTGTCTTTGGTAACAAAAATCTCGTTAGCATTGTGTCAAGAACTAAATCAAGTGATTCGAGATCTAATACGGCTTTTTAAGAGACCATCTCCAAACTTGACGGACAAAATAGAAATTCACAACAGATAACTAGAAAATTTACGCGAGAGGCCTCAGCCCCCTTTTTTTTGCGTGTCATTAGCCCTGACAGCAGAAGGGGGGGAAAAATGTGGCAAAAATATTCCAGGAAACAAATTTTCCCTGCCGTCGTTTGCTAACGATAATAAATCTCGGGCCCTAACGACCTGTGAGGTCTGCTGTCGTTAGAGGGACTTACTAATATCTAGGTTCCCACTTCGCAGCAGCTACGTATTGTACATGCAAAGGGAAAAAATTATGAGAGGTGAATAATGGTACTAAAGTCTCAGTTTTATCGTTTCCTGATTTTCATTGTGAAGTCATTACCAGTCGTGATTCTGCACAGTCCCATAGTTTCTATGAGTAAGCTTAGAGATAAAATGAAAGAATACATTTATAAAATAATATAAATTAAGCCAGTCCACACACACACATATATATATGTATATATATTATATATATATATATATATATATATATATATATATATATATATATATACACACATATATATATATACAGTATATATATGTATATACACACCCATATACATATATATATATATATATATATATATATATATATATATATATATATACTCATTCACAAACCAGCACACAAAACAAGCATATATTTAACATACCAAATCCAACGATTAACACAGATACCACTCAAACAAACAAACACCCTATCTACAAGCCCTACCACTTATACAAACACACATCCTATCTAGAGGCCCTAAGATAGTAATTACCATCTTCATCTCGGCACCTGGAGAGGCGACGCGGAAGCTATCAGCGACAACGGCAATCGACCAACGAGTGCCTTACACACATACACTCCTGGACACCAAACAACCGTCTCAAACGACTAGGGTGACCCACCCATGAAAATTCCATGCATCATGCATGCGTGGACGATTCTGAGTTGGCAGAGGCAAGTCTATTATCTTGCCTGCATCTCACTGTGCGCTCAAAGGAAAGGATTTGATCATTTATGGCAATTTGATCCTTATGCTTTGGAAGGTATTCATGAAATGGGTGGAGTCTTTCTAATTGTAACACTTCTTCACAAGTTCTATATATAATATACAGTATATATACATTACTACACACACACATATACTGTATATATATATATATATATATATATATATATATATATATATATATATATATATATATATATATATATATATATATATATATATATATATAATATTTACGTGTATATATTATACATATATATATATATATAAATAATCCTCTCTACGCAAATAAAAGCCATGTTTAAAATACTACTAAAATTGCAAGTAGTTTTGATATTTGAATGTTAGTTACACTATTATTGGGGGCACAGGTAAATTGAACTAACTGTCATTAAGATGACAACTGTAATATCCAGGTCAAGATTTAACATACCTTCCTTGCAAAACAATATCCCTCTTTTTAAAGCTATATAAGAATTATAACTACAGTTTTAAATGAGCGATATTTTATTCCATGAAAACTAAACCAATTCTTTATAAGTGGGTCGAGTCAATAATATCCTTTTCAGAAATCAGCAAAAGAAAGAAGTGCACCTCTGTTTCGTCACTGGAAGCTGAGGCAGTTTTTTGAAGATGGTAACCAGTAGCATCAGGAATATTAAAAACAAATGTTCGTAGTTTTGTCACTTAAAATTAGAATGTTCACCTTTTGTGGAGGGGGGTGGGGGTTGGGCCCATGAAAGACGAGCCAATTTTATTTAATGCGGAGACTAGACTTTAACTCTCCCTACCGACACATAAGAAAAACTTTGTTTTAAATAAGAAAACAACTGTCTTTAATAACCTTTATATATATATATATATATATATATATATATATATATATATATATATATATATATATATATGTGTATATATATATATATATATATATATATATATATACTGTATGTATATATATATATATATATATATATATATATATATATATATATATATATATATATATATAGAAAGCAGAGGCAATATCCACTACGATATTAACCAGTAATATCAAGGAACGTGTTTTTAATTCCCTGCTCTCAGCCCAGCCAGAAATCCCACTTTCTGGAAAAGTATGGATAGAAAAAAATAAAATAAAACTTCAGATTTATAATGTTTGAAGCTAATGTAATTTTTTTTTTTTAGAAACAAAAATTGTGGCCACTTCTTCCATGTAAGGAAAACTAAATAATTCCCCAGATATTGAATCAAAAGTAATTAATTTAGGAATAAAATAAAAATAAAAATAAATAATTCCCAAGACCTTGTTTCAAAAATAATTCATTTGGGAATAAAAGAAAAATAAAAGACAATACTTTACAATATTTTCTTATTCCATGAGAATTTCTCTGATGTCACTGCAACATCATTACTAATTTTCACTTCAATTTACAAAATTACCAAACAAGGAGAGAGAGAGAGAGAGAGAGAGAGAGAGAGAGAGAGAGAGAGAGAGAGAGAGAGAGAGAGAGAGAGAGAGAGAGAATTGCTTTTAATGCTTATTACAAATTAAACGTGGTGTAGAGTTGAAGATTTTTTAAAATTTCAGTTTCTTAAATAAATTGAGTTACCTCTACTCAAGATGAATGAGAAAATTACAAAATTGTATATATATACTATATATATGTATATATATATATTTATGTATGTATGTATATGTATATATATATATATATATATATATATATATATATATATATATATATATATATATATATATATATATATAAAATGAGGAATCATCAATAACATAATCTAAATTAATTTATTTTTGTATTAAGGATCAGCAGAGTCATGCATGTATGTATGTGTCTGATATATATATATATATAATATATATATATATATATATATATATATATATATATATATATATATATATATATATGTGTGTGTGTGTGTGTGTGTGTGTGTGTATTGTTTGTGAGTATAACGTGCAACGAGAGAGAGAGAGAGAGAGAGAGAGAGAGAGAGAGAGAGAGAGAGAGAGAGAGAGAGAGAGAGAGAGAGAGAGAGAGAGAGAGAGAGAGAGAGGCTGGAGTATGGAAAATCAATATGGCGTGTTGTTTCAGATGTTACCAGAAGTGGAAATGGAGATGGGACAGAAACTATTGACCATGGCCCAGCTGTGCTTCCCAGCACACCTTTGCCTTAATACACGAATCCAACCTAACGCTAACTATTCCTAAGTAGAAGAAATTTTTGTGACTGCTTTATAAAGAGAGCATTTAATAAAGCTACAATGCAGCCCGGTATTCAATTGGAGTCTTACAGAACTTTTACAAAATTCTTTATAAAAAAGTAATTTTATTTGTGAAGAGAATTTGTAGATGATATTTCACCAGAAGTCTGTTAATTAAAAACTGTCTTTTTAAAATTAGTTCTGATCGAAAGTGACGACGTTAATTGTTATTAATTAATGTTACTTTCACTTGTTACCTGTATTAATACTGATCCTAAAAGATTTATAAAGATATTATTACATCTACCTATTAAACTAGTAAGGGATTACATCTACCTATTAAACTAGTAAGGGACGAATTAATCCAACGTGAGGTTTCACTCGGGTGCACAAAAAGATATGAGAATTGATGATCGTAAAATGGACGAGAAACCTCTACAACATTAATACATTACCTAATTGTGATATTTTAAACGGACCAACAACTGTAATGGAACGTATTTCCAAAAAAATAAAAAAATTAAGATTTTTCACCAGTAAACACCTACAAGTGAGTTCCTTCAAAAAAACCTAGAAGTGAGTTCCCTCAAAAACACCTAGAAGTGAGTCCCCTCAAAAACACCTAGAAGTGAGTTCCCTCAAAAACACCTAGAAGAGAGTTCCTTAAAAAAAACATAGAATTGAGTTCCCTCACAAAAACCTAGAAGTGAGTTCCCTCACAAACACCTAGAAGTGAGTTCCCTCAAAAACACCTACAATTGAGTTCCTTCAAAAACACCTAGAAGTGAGTTCCTTCAAAAACACCTAGAAGTGAGTTCCCTCAAAAACGCCTAGAAGTGAGTTCCCTCAAAAACACCTAGAAGAGAGTCCCTTCAAAAACACCTAGAAGTGAGTCCCTTCAAAAGCACCTAGAAGTGAGTCCCTTCAAAAATACCTAGAAGTGTGTCCCTTCAAAAACACCTAAAGGTGAGTTCCCTCAAAAACACCTAGAAGTGAGTCCCTTCAAAAACACCTAGAAGTGAGTTCCCTAAAAAACACCTAGAAGGGAGTCCCTTCAAAAACACTTAGAAGTGAGTCCCTTCAAAAACACCTAGAAGTGAGTTCCCTCAAAAACACCTAGAAGTGAGTTCCTTCAAAAACACCTAGAGGCGAGTTCCTTCAAAAACACCTAGAATTGAGTCCCTTCAAAAGCACCTAGAAGTGAGTCCCTTCAAAAATACCTAGAAGTGAGTTCCCTCAAAAACACCTAGAAGGGAGTCCCTTCAAAAACAACTAGAAGTGAGCCCCTTCAAAAACACCTAGAAGCAAGTCCCTTCAAAATCACCTAGACGTGAGTTCCCTCAAAAACACCTAGAAGTGAGTTCCTTCAAAAACACCTAGAGGTGAGTTCCTTCAAAAACACCTAGAAGTGAGTCCCTTCAAAAACACCTAGAAATGAGTCCCTTCAAAAACACCTAGAAGTGAGTCCCTTCAAAAATACCTAGAAGTGAGTTCCCTCAAAAACACCTAGAAGTGAGTCCCTTCAAAAACACCTAGAAGTGAGTTCTCTCAAAAACACCTAGAAATGAGTCCCTTCAAAAACACCTAGAAGTGAGTTCCCTTAAAAACAACTAGAAGGGAGTCCCTTCAAAAACACCTAGAGGCGAGCTCCTTCAAAAACACCTAGAAGTGGGTCCCTTCAAAAACACCTAGAAGTGAGTCCCTTCAAAAACACCTAGAAAAACACCTAGAAGTGAGTTCCCTCAAAAACACCTAGAAGTGAGTTCCCTCAAAAACACCTAGAAGTGAGTCCCTTCAAAAACACCTAGAAGTGAGTCCCTTCAAAAACACCTAGAAGTGAGTTCCCTCAAAAACACCTAGAAGTGAGTTCCCTCAAAAACACCTAGAAGTGAGTTCCCTCAAAAACACCTAGAAGTGAGTTCCCTCAAAAACGCCTAGAGGTGGGTTCCCTCAAAAACACCTAGAAGTGAGTTCCCTCAAAAACACCTAGAAGTGAGTTCCCTCAAAAACACCTAGAAGTGAGTTCCCTAAAAAACGCCTAGAGGTGGGCTCCCTCAAAAACACCTAGAAGTGAGTTCCCTCAAAAACCCCTAGAAGTGAGTTCCCTCAAAAACGCCTAGAAGTGAATTCCCTCAAAAACGCCTAGAGGTGGGTTCCCTCAAAAACACCTAGAAGTGAGTTCCTCAAAAACACCTTGAAGTGAATTCCTTAAAAAAAAACTAGAATTGAGTCCCTTCAAAAACACCTAGAAGTGAGTTCCTAGGAGTAATTGTTCCTTTGCATAAGGTAAATGGAATATATAAATTTTGGCCAAGGGTCAAGCAGTTGGACCTACGAGGTCATTCAGCGCTGAAAGGAAAACTGAGAGTAGAAAGGTTTGAAAGGTGTAACAGGAGGATGACCTCGCAGTTGCACTATGAAACAACTGTTAGGAGAGGGTGGAAAGTAAGACGGAAGATAGCGAATATGAACGAGGTTACGGTAAATGGAATGAGAGGGGTTGCAGCTAGGGGCCGAAGGGACGCTGCAAAGAACCTTAAGTAATACCTACAGCGCACCGCATGAGGTGCACTGACGGCACTACCCCCAATCCCTACGGGGGCATAAGGTAAAGGTGATAGATGAGGCTTGTCATAAGTACAGGGGCGTAACATTACCAGGAGGGTGTATGGCAAGAATTTACTTCGGAAAGAAAGACAGGGTTTTGACAGAGAAGAGGGAGTGTGGATCAAGTATTTCTCGTGAAACTGCACTGTGAGAATCTTGACAGCAAAAGGGAAAACGCTGTATAGAGTACACATATATAAAAATATCAAGAAAATAAAGATGAATCAAGAAAATATATTAAAAAAGTATCAAGAAAATATAAAAAAACAAGCTGCCATTATTTCCAGTAAATACCATAAAAATATCTATCACGAATAGACGTGACACTAAAAGATGAAGAAATGGAAACGCCAAGGAGGTCGATGTCATGTCCTCATTGCCTGTCACGACGCGTCGTCGTGTCACCTACAGATCTGCCCTTTTATACATCTGCCAAACGTTATCGCAGCGTAATGTTATGCGAAACGGCTATGATCTACTTTCAAATTAGTTTGTCATTATTAATTCATTTCTATACACCCGGAATTACATCTCAAATGGAACTCAGGAAACTGATTGTCTTTTAGCCAATTAGGAACATGCACACACAGTAGAAGCAAATAACAAATTGCTATTTCGTGGATGAGTAGAATGGGGTGAACTCATCAATTTTGGGCCCTGATTCCAACATGAACTTTAAAAGAAGTGAGCAACTGTATTAGCATAGCTTAATGCTGTGGTTAACTAACAAGACCTTAAGGAACCTAATTATTCATTACAAGCACTGATGAAGCTGCAAATATTATTTTCTGATGAAAATAATTACAATCTGACTCCACTAATCCAAATAACAGGAAACAACCACTACATCAGCCCAGGTACAGATGGTTAATAAGAAACTATATCAATTTCATACTGAATTGAATTCAGTATGAGAATGACTACTGACCCACGGGAACCATTATACAAATTTATGTATATATATATATATATATATATATATATATATATATATATATATATATATATATATATATATATATATATATATATAATACGGAAACCACTGTTTTCACCGTCTTAAGTCCTCTGGAGCCATACTCACATGGCGTGCGAATGTGTATGTATATATTAAGTATATAACGCAACACCAAAAGACAATAAGAGTCGCAGTGATAAATTAACTTCTTTCAGGCGAGATAATGAAACATGCCAAGAGTGCCCAATGACAAAAGATGACGAACATCAGACACAGTATAAGATTTCATTCCTACAGAACCAAGAGTCAGAGCTGGTACCATTCCAGGGAGCGAATATCCTCGGCGGGTCCTTCATCATGAATACATCCCCCTTTAGTTTTTACGACTTGGGGAAAGCTGTAAATCAGCTGCGTAAAAATAAACCGGAGGGAACGAACGCCGCTCAAGAAACAAGACATATGGGTCATTACGCCGCGACATTACACGTAATAATCGACCGTAATGCGTGAGAAATAGCAGGATTCCCCGTTCCCGAAGAGTTGGACTAGTCCCGAGACAGCGGGCGATTATTATATGGGCGCGATATAACGAATGTGCTTAATATACGAGCGGTGAAAGCGAAAAAACTTCTGATTAATAATGACAGTAACAAGATCTCGCGTACCCAGCTGCGTCTCAAGTTCCCACGAAATCTTCACACAAAGATTCCAAAGCAGGAATGATCCTCGATCTTTTACCTACATTGCAACAAAACGCAAAATTCATTAAGGGAGATACGTATGATTTTCTCACCTTCATTTCACGATTTTTTGTATTTTGCTGTACGTAAACATATGATAGTAAAATATCATACAGAGATAAAGGAATAAAAGTTAACTGCAACTCTCACAACCAAAATTAAAGTCTTGCACGAACCTTACAAAACAGAAATGAGAAGTGAGCATCCCATAAGGGGAATCTATCTGTGAGTTTTCTACTAAACAAACATCAAAATAGAACAGAATAATGCAAAGGCTACCGCAGCAGTAACATAAGGAATACCGTGATATTTTCTTAAAATATTTGCGTATAACGAAGAGAAGTATACGTTAGCATGAAAGCTCCAATAATAAACTAATACCAAAATAAATAAAAGAAGAGTTTTATATCCTACAGCAATTAGGTGGCAGCAACCACCGCCTCCCCCCCTCCATCCGAAGCGAAATCTTTCCCGATACCTCCATCAGAAAAGCCCCCGCCCCCCGGGTTCCTAGGGACGCAATACTTGTACCCTCAACTTTAAAACAAGACCTAGGATGAGTCGTAATCCAATCCAATAACAAAGGATTAAGAGAGAATTTAATCTTGATGTTGTCTTATATATCTGCTAATCCAAGGAGCTCCGTTCTTTGGAAACGAACCTGGATATTTCCCCTGGGACGCAAAAGGATGAAGAGAGAACGCGCATCCCAATAACAACATAGCACAATAACATCCCCGTCTTTTTATTATTATACATTAGGAAATGGCCTCTCAGGGATGCGTGATCACCGTGAATGACAGCCAGATATGCTTTGTAACTTTCTTCTTATTTGTGAAAAAAGATATGAATGGTTTCTGAATGATGCTCGAATATATATATATAAATATATATATATATATATATATATATATATATATATATATATATATATATATATATATATATATATATATATATATATATATATATATATATATATATATAAAATGTCGCATATATATCAATATTATATATAATATAATATATATATATGGATATTATCATATAATATAATTTATAAATGATAGATGGATTGGTACTGTCGGGTCGCGATCCATTTATCACTTATAAATGATAGATGGATTGGTACTGTCGGGTCGGTGATAATTATAAATTCCATCGGTGATATTCTCCATCGAGATATTCCTGAGTAGCGTGAATTTTATATTAAGCGACATTTGTAGCTTCATGATTGTATATAAATCACGGTGTGATAAAAAATTCATATATATATATATATATATATATATACATATATATATATATATGTATATATAAAATATATATAATACATATATAGAATATATACATAATATAAAAATATATATTATATAGAATATCCATATAAATTCTTAATGAGATGCGATGGAAAAACCAAGCACAAAATTTTACACATAACAAAATTAACTTTGTGAAATAAATTCCACACAATAAATTCCATGATGACTAACAAGAACCTTACTTTACTTTCCTCTACGTAAAGAGTCAACATCACCGTCTCGTGTTCTTTACGTTAATGGCACATATGTAAGAAAAAAGTAAGTATACCCCAGTTTTACCAGACCACTGAGCTGATATCTAAGAAATGTTTCTACAAACTTATCGTGTTTGTCTATATTCTAAATATAGTTTTCTTTCCTGCTTATAAGTACAGACACCACCCTACTTGAGAACATTCAACTTACAAACATTCGGATATAAACAAACGGGATCGCAAATTACAACTGTGTTCAGAGCGCTCCCCTTTGCCACCCGTAAGTCCAATTTTTTTTTTCACGCCTGGTCTGTGCATGCAGTACTGTATGTACAGTGTATTGTGCTTTAGGAGGAAAAAACGTACAGTACTACACTGATTTTACATCACACTGTACTTAAATAGGCATGAAGAGTACAGTAATTAACTAACACACAATTCAACATACAAACGGTGGTGTCTGTGTGTAAGGTCATGGGAACATCATCTTTCTTCTTTTTTCAAAAATTTTACGTCTGTGTCACTATCTGGCGATGGAGTCGAAAAGCTCCACATTCTGCTGACTGCTTCAACTACCAACTGTATATCTGAGTTATTCAAGCCTACAAAACCTTTTGTCAGGTTAACTTTTAACCTGACAGTACCAGGACGATAAGTTCCCTATTCTCTCCTCCTTCAGATCCATTATTACTGCCCTTGCTTAAACAACAGGTCCACCCTGTGAGCTGTTCTAGGTTAAAAGTTAAAGTTACAGCACCAGGACGATGAGTTCCGTATTCTCTCTTACTTCAGATCCATTGCAGCCCCTACTTAAACAACAGGTCAACTCTGTAAGCTATTCTTGACCAGCGTAAGCAAAAGGCAAACCTTGTTCACCCTCCTATATCCCTCTTAAGATGGCAATGAATCATAGCGCTGTAAAAGAAAATGTTTTCAGCTTTCTTTGTAACGTCGATATTCCGATAGTTAAACTTCCCATTCCTCATTTTCTCTTCAAGTAGTTCTAGAATATAAATTATATGTTTTCTGCATTTAATTCTTTCAGTCTTCGCTATCGTATCTCACATCTCATTCAAATTAAGACATACAAACGGCACTTTATTCTAGGGTTACTTTCGAGCAAACCTCCATAATTTCCGGTGCGATACTTTCCAGTACGACTCGACTTGTCTATCTAAAGTACTTCTTTCTGACAATTTTCGAATACAGAATACCCAACTCCTTGGTTTAATGATCTATCTTTAAATAACCAATGCGGTACCAAATGCTCATAAACAGCGTCATGACAACTGTGAACACGGCTGACAAATTTCATGAATACAAACCTTGTGAACCTTTTCTACTAACATGTAATTTCAGCACTGACATTTCACTCTCAGTCGAGCTTCCATAGAAAACGCCTCCAGACATTGAGCAGAGATATGTGGCCAAAATACATAATTTACTTCTATGCCGTTTTATCTTTCACTCTCAGTCGAGCTTCCATAGAGACGCCTCCAGACACAGAGCAGAGATATACGGCCAAAATATATAATTTACTTCTGTGCCGTTTTATCAGCATTCTCCCGCTAAAATACTCATTTCGGATATATTTACTCCGCGCTTATTTATTCATTGTTTGGGAGCGGGGAGAAAGGGGCCCCAAAACATTCTGACCCAACAACAAACAGACTGTTAACTGTCAAAGGTTACAATGTGAATTCGATGTGGTCTTTCATTGCCTTGTTTTTCCTTTGACTATTTTAGCAGGTGACAACTCCTCCGGGGCTAGATATAAAAGGCCAAGCACTGGGACCAATTAGGTCAATCAGCGCTGAAACGGAAACTGACAGTAAAAGGTTTGAAAGGCGTAACAGGAGGAAAACCTCAAAGCAGTTGCATTATGAAGCAATTGTTACAAAAGGGTGGAAAGTACGATGGAAGAAAGAGAACATGAAAGGAGGTACAGTACGAGGAACAAAAAGGGTTGCAGCTAGGAGCCGAAGGCACGCTGCAAAGAACCTTAAGTAATGCCTACAGTGCACCGCATGAGGTGCACTGACGGCACTAACCGCCCCGCCCCCCTACGGGGTTACCAGCTCTTGTTGTCTATGCTCGTTGGACGAGTCGGTATAGTTCTCGGCCCACCACTCTGCTAATGGGCCCGCGTTCGAGTCTCCGGCCGGCCAATGAAGAATTAAAGAAATTTATTTCTGGTGGTAGAAATTCATTTCTCGCTATAACGTGGTTCAGATTCCACAATAAGCCGTAGGTCCCGTTGGTAGGGAACCAATTGGTTCTTAGCCACGTAAAATAAGTCTAATCCTTCGGGCCAGCCCTAGGAGAGCTGTTAATCAGCTCAGTGGTCTGGTTAAACTAAGGTATACTTAACTTGGTTGTCTATGCTGCACCGGTTTGGTCGCGTTATTTAAAATGAACCTGCAGTTATCTTTCACAATGACCCCCTATTACCTGATAGATACAGAAGGCATGTTCTGACTTTCAATGCGCGGAGGACTGCCACCTTGCGGTACAGCACTCTCTACTTAAACCGAGAAAATCGAATTTCTCCCTGAAACCAAATTCAATACCAATTATCTTTCGCAAATAAAGAGTATGGCGACAGGTGCACATGTTTTTAAATTGAGCACCAATTTTTTAACATAAACGGTTAAGGAATTAGGACCTTTATGAGTGACCCACAATGAGGTCATACGAATAGTTCTCGATAGCTTGAGGGCTGAAAGAACTGCAGCCATGAAAATGGAACTTGAATTATCTTGCATAACATGCGATAAGGTTTATTTGACGTTCAGATATATATTGAGAAAATTTTGTTTCGTATCGCAGTGATTTATTTTTTATTTATTTATTTATTTTTTTGGAGAGAGAGCTTAAGATTAACGCTTTTGCTCGCAAACCGTCAAATGTAAGATGCTAGAGAGTATTGCGTGTTATAACCAAGGGAAACTGAGAGTGATTCTAACACCATGGATTCCGGAAAAGGTGTCTTTGAGGAATGAAAAGCAAGATACCTAAAAAACAAATAAACCCGTAATTCCTTGAAACTACGGCAATCACCGTATTCACTGAAAACAAATAAAAAATGCGCAGAAGTTTCGTCGGCGCAATCAAGTTTTTTGTATATCGTATAATCAAGGCCACCGAAAACAGATTTATCTTTCGGTGGTCTCGGTATAATGCTGAATGACACTAACCACCGGCCGGTGGTGGCCCACCCTACATCGTTGCCAGAAGCACGATCATGGCTATAGCCTTAACGTTAAATAAGTAAAAACTACTGAGGCTAGAGGGATGCAATCTGGTATGTTTGATGATTGGAGGGTGGATGATCAACATACCAATTTGCAGCCCTCTAGCCTCAGCAGTTCTTAAGATCTGAGGGCGGACGGAGAGACAAAGCCGGCACAATATTTTTCTTTTCAGAAAGCTCAAAACTCCTGAATACCCAAGGGCAGAGGTTGTACATATTTATCGTGATGGTTCTGTTAGTAGAGTAATGGACAGATCTGTAGTTCTGCTGAAGAAAGGTTCTAAACCTGGATTCAGCGCAAAGGAAACCACTAAAAGAGAACAAGTGATAAGAGTTCGTGCTTAACTTTCGTGAACCTTGTGTGATGTAGCTACTAATCCTAAAAAATATTTGTAAACTATATTAATAAATATGTTAATAAACCCAACGAAATCTAATTTGCTTCTGAATTTCGTCGCAGCTTCATAAAATGAAATAGTTCGCACATTTTTAAATTTTTCACAACAACAATTTACATGAGACTAATCTGAGGCGAAAGTCGGCATAATCTCTATGATTACTTTCTAAAAACGGAATCCACTTTCACCTACCTAAGCCGACCAACATTATTCATTTAATATAATCTTCTGTACGTGAAATCTCTCAGAAACTGAGCACAGCTAAATCAAGAACATGGCTATATATTCAGAAACAATTTTTGAGAGAGAAAAAGGTTAAGTATATCTTAGTTTAACCAGACCACTGAGCTGATTAACAGCTCTCCTAGGGCTGGCCCGAAGGATTAGATTTATTTTTACATGGCTAAGAACCAATTGGTTACCTAGCAACAGGACCTACAGTTTATTGTGGAATCCGAACAACATTATAGCGAGAAATGAATATCTATCACCAGAAACAAATTCCTCTTGTTCTTCACTGGCCGGTCGGAGATTCGAACTCGCGACCAACAGAGTGGTAGCGGAGAACGGAACCCGTTCACCCAGCGAGAAACTAAAGAGAGAGAGAGAGAGAGAGAGAGAGAGAGAGAGAGAGAGAGAGAGAGAGCTAAGCAATCTTTTGTACATGAAATCTCTCAGAAACTGAGCACAGCTAAATCAAGAACATGGCTATGCATTCAGAAATAATTTTTGAGAGAGAGAGAGAGAGAGAGAGAGAGAGAGAGAGAGAGAGAGAGAGAGAGAGAGAGAGAGCTAAGCAATCTTCTGTACATGAAATCTCTCAGAAACTGAGCACAGCTAAATCAAGAACATGGCTATGCATTCAGAAACAATTTCTGAGAGAGAGAGAGAGAGAGAGAGAGAGAGAGAGAGAGAGAGAGAGAGAGAGAGAGAGAGAGAGAGAGCTAAGCAATCTTCTGTACATGACATCTCTCAGAAACTGAGCACAGCTAAATCAAGAACATGGCTATGCATTCAGAAACAATTTCTGAGAGAGAGAGAGAGAGAGAGAGAGAGAGAGAGAGAGAGAGAGAGAGAGAGAGAGAGAGAGAGCTACCTACCTGCCGAATGAAAACAAAGCTGGAAGACGCGTTAGGAATGAATGAATAATTAAGTTATCTCGTTCCACAACAAATATGCAAGGCCATGGTCAGAAGAATTAAAGAAGGCATGAGTCTGAGACAAATCAATACGAGTATTAAAGACAATATAAAAAAAAAAAAACCTTGCGCTAGCACATTTAATACGTAAAAAAAAACCTTGCACTAGTACACTGAATACGTAAATCAGGAACCAATTAAAATAATATGTGGAGAAAAGAAAGAAGCTAACGCCTACAGTTCAGAAACAAGCAAAGCGGCGCGGCCAGCCAGGTGCGCCATCCACCTGTTGGTCAGAATGAATGAATCCAAAACCGGTATTCTGGTGGGTGTGGGGGGGGGTGGAGGTAGAGAGTGAGAGAGAGAGAGAGAGAGAGAGAGAGAGAAGGGCCAGAAGGTCACGGCCAATGGATCCCTTGAGCCTCCAAAGGCACGCGACACGCCTTCTTTTTTACGTTCATCCTATCACACACTGTTGTCACCCTCAAGGATGGAATTTCGGTAATTTGAGCCTCCACTGATAAAAGCTCCTGGAATTAAGAACGAAATGACACGGAGAGACGATGGAGAGGATGAAAAGTGGTGAGACGGCAACGCTGCAATAATAATCAACTTTATATCTAAACCCTCGCTTCGGCAAACCAGGATCCGGTTTAAATAAAACACGTTTATCGAAATGAATGCAATGAAACCCTACGACGGCAAACTGAATGCTCGCCACGTTTCTGTCACACGATAAGATTATCCGCCTAAACATTCCAGGAAAACCTGTTGTTGATATGTGTTGGTATTCATGCAAACTGACACGGTGTGTTTATATTCGGGAAGCTGAAAAGGTGTGCTTATATTCAAGCCAACTGAAACGGTGTGTTTATATTCAGGCAAACTGAAAAGGTGTGTTCACATTCAGGCAAACTGAAAAGGTGTGTTCACATTCAGGCAAACTGAAAAGGTGCGTTCATATTCAGGCAAACTGAAAAGGCGTGTTCACATTCAGGCAAACTGAAAAGGTGTGTTCATATTCAGGCAAACTGAAAAGGTGTGTTCATATTCAGGCAAACTGAAAAGGTGTGTTCACATTCAGGCAAACTGAAAAGGTGTGTTCATATTCAGGCAAACTGAAAAGGTGTGTTCACATTCAGGCAAACTGAAAAGGTGTGTTTACATTCAGGCAAACTGAAAAGGTGTGTTCACATTCAGGCAAACTGAAAAGGTGTGTTCAAATTCAGGCAAACTGAAAAGGTGTGTTCACATTCAGGCAAACTGAAAAGGTGCGTTCATATTCAGGCAAACTGAAAAGGTGTGTTCACATTCAGGCAAACTGAAAAGGTGTGTTCATATTCAGGCAAACTGAAAAGGTGTGTTCACATTCAGGCAACTGAAAAGGTGCGTCTACATTCAGGGGCAAACTGAAAAGGTGTGTCTTTACATTCAGGCAAACTGAAAAGGTGTGTTCATATTCAGGCAAAATGAAAAGGTGTGTTCATTCAGGCAAACTGAAAAGGTGCGTTCATATTCAGGCAAACTGAAAAGGTGTGTTCACATTCAGGCAAACTGGAAAAGGTGTGTTTACATTCAGGCAAACTGAAAAAGGTGTGTCTACATTCAGCAAACTGAAAAGGTGTGTTCATATTCAGGCAAACTGAAAAGGTGTGTCTACATTCAGGCAAACTGAAAAGGTGCGTTTCAGCATTCAGGCAAACTGAAAGGTGTGTTCACATTCAGGCAAACTGAAAAGGTGTGTTCACATTCAGGCAAACTGAAAAGGTGCGCTTACATTCAGGCAAACTGAAAAGGTGTGTTCATATTCAGGCAAACTGAAAGGTGTGTTCACATTTAGGCAAACTGAAAAGGGTGTGTTAATTAGCAAACTGAAAAGGTGTGTTCACATTTAGCAAACTGAAAAAGGTGTGTTATATTCAGGCAAACTGAAAAGGTGTGTTCATATTCAGGCAAACTGAAAAGGTGTGTTCACATTCAGGCAAACTGAAAAGGTGCGTTTACATTCAGGCAAACTGAAAAGGTGTTTTATAACCAAGCAAACTGAAACGGCGTGTTTATATTCAGGTAAACTGAAACGGTCAAGCACTACCTTTAACTAAACATATCTGTTATAGGGAGAATTTTCATCGACGCTACAACTGTCCTTCTGTAGCCAATTTACATTTAAAAGTGGCCACCGCCAAACGCCCGAGAACCAAGAAGCCTAAGAAAAAAAAAAAAGGGTAGAAATTTCGATCAGTGGCTCGGCTGTCTGCCACCGAGTCGCGAAACTAAGCCGGCAGATCATACCATGGTGCCGTAGAGAACGAGAGAAGAACTTCATGGCCGTCTTTACGACTTACTTGAGGGGGGGCATTAATGCTTCAGCGATAAAGTCGACAGTTTTACAACTCTCTCTCTCTCTCTCTCTCTCTCTCTCTCTCTCTCTCTCTCTGTGGTATCATTTAGCGTATTATCTTTACAGCCGAAATCATTCGGTGACTGGTGCGCGGACGAAGCTGTGGTAAATCTTGATCATGTATAAGATGCAGGACAATAGCTGGAAAAGGAAGGAGGGTAATTAATACGAATTATGAATTACTGTGATGAAATGATTACGTAAAATAGTTATTTTCAACGTATCATACAGGTCTTCCGGCCATATTTTAAATGTAAGTAAAATGTTGGTTGCCATGCACATGATCCATGATTTTATGATTCCATCTCCTAATATATATATATATATATATATATATATATATATATATATATATATATATATATATATATATGTATATACATATATACATACATAAATATATATATATATATATATATATATATACATAAATATATATATATGCATATATATATATATATATATATATATATATATATATATATATATATATATAGTCCAGTGTCAGGATGACATCAAGCTAACCTGATTTGAAGCTACCTCTTGGGTCTGTGGAATACATTTATTATTGTCCTCCTAAGAGGTACCTGAACCTGATTTGATGTAACTGCCACACTATTAATATTACCACGTCTCTGATTTCGCTGAAATGATAAGTAATGATTGCATATCATACGTTCAATAAACAAATTACGTTAACCTACTCTGAAGTCAGAAAGATCAAATAATAAAATCTGTTGACTTCGTTAAAACTACAAATAGATAAGTTCAAATTGTAACAAAAATTCACAAACTGAATCATAAAAGGCAACCATTTTCGGAATAACTCAAGCCAATGAAATGAAGTCTGTGTATCTTTGGGACCACGAACAAAATTGTATTACACTTGATCCTTTATAAAAAAAATATTAAGTTATTATTATTATTATTATTATTATTATTATTATTATTATTATTATTATTATTATTATTACGGCGTTCCTTATCAACAGCCTGTTTTAGGTTATGCATGAAATAGTTATCACAATAAACAAAAGGTCTCGGGTCTCATCGAAATGGAAGGTGGTAACTACACCAAGAGTAATTTAAAACCGATTTCATCCTGCCTCCTGTAATTTGGACACATTTCAAGTTGCTGTAGGGCTAATGGTTATGACAAGTTTGAAAGTACCTCTCCTTATACCGTGTTTTATTCAAAACAATGGCAGGACGATTTGCGTGTGGTCCTTTAAAACCTTCTGTGCGTTTACTGATCTAACCTGCGAAGGTATGCCCTTAGGATTCTTTCAAGCGGTTAGTGGGTCCCAACCAAAGTCAAGTGAGGCATAGCCTGACAACCTCATACTGATATATTCTATTGATCAGTTGAAAACCGGAGAGGTGTTCACCAATGCTCGACACCCAACTGATATTCTGGCTCCAAAAACTACTTTCTTTTTCTCCAGTAAGTTAGTTGAATAAAGGGCTCCAAAAACTACTTTCTTTTTCTCCAGTAAATTAGTTGAATAAAGGGCTCCAAAAACTAAATTTACTTTCTAAATTAGTTAAATAAAGGATCTCACCAAATACGGACGCTAATTCCCAGAAACTCTTATTATGCATCCTCGCACGCGCGTGGGTGTATGCTCAGACAAATACAACTATTAAAATTTTCAACGGAGCTTGCAAAACTTGCCTGGTCATTGCCGTCTCTTCATGCCCAAACCAAATCAGGTGCCGGACTCATTTCACGAATGGCAATAACTTCTCTCCCAACGACCAGACACTGCAATAAAAGGTGGTCGTGTGTTTTTGTAAATCAGCGATAAAAATAATCTCTTAAGAGGAACTGATGCCGCGGGAACCTTGATAGGTAAATATACATTTAAGCCCAAGAAAACAAGTGCCACATCCGGTCAAAACAAAGCCTGTGGGAAAGATGATAAAGGAGATGGGGAAATAAAAGCAGATATGGCGAACTTTCTGGCAAGCAATAAAGACTTTTATCTGTCCTCTGGATTATGACGGATGGATATGGCAGACGGCAGATCACTGGGTGTGGGTGGGTGCTCTTCCGAGCGTGCGAAGATACAGATCTCTTCAAGACAGCAGCAGAAACTAGAGATATACAATTATATTCCACGTTCCCTTACTTTCAAGTTTTATAGGCTCGTTTCTTCTCAGTTCTGTACATGGTTTTATACCGAAAGCTTAGGGGTATTAATCCCCCCTCTCTCTCTCTCTCTCTCTCTCTCTCATATACACATGCACACAAACCACTAAATTTCTGGAAATCTTTTCTAAATTTCTGGAAATCTTTTCTATCTTTGGCACTATTTGAACCAAACAATCTTTCTTAGTGGGCAGTACATGGCCATTATATACATATATAAATTAACTTATACTATAAACGGTAAGAGTTTTCCCTTTACAACGGGTGGCTCCAGAGGGTATTAGCTTTACGATCCTGGGATGAAGTTACAACCCTCATGCCCCTCTCCATTCTTAGCTGCGTGACAAATATGAGAATGGTGAGAAGGCTTCAGGATAAACCCTTGAGAATGAAAAGTGCAAAAGAGAGGTAAATATCTGTACAGAAAGAAAGGACTGACAGGCCAATGAAGGTACAAAGGAGAGATTCTTAAAAAAAATAAATAAAAAATAAAACAATGCTTGGAAGATTCTTTATAAGTAACGTTTTAGTATAAAGTAGCAGAGGCGACTAGGACTGAACACCATAGTAAGGTGAATTAGCCTCTCCCCTTGAATTAAAGCAACCCACCAATACACGGATAAAAACAGTACTGCATTGAATGTGTTAAAACTGGGTGTAATGATTGATGTTTTTTCCAGTTATATGGGTAGCCAGTAAATTTAATCCCTCAACGGAAGAGCAAAAATGTTATGGAGCAGTAAAACGGTCAGATGAAACCTAGAATTGACTGGGTAACTTACGTCTTATATGGAGAGATTTTCGGGTTTCAAGTGATTTAAGGCGAACTGCACTGCATACTTTTTTTATGCTATCTTGTGCTATAGGTATATCTTGATCCAACATCACGAATTCTTCCAGCGTTTTGGATATACTTGTCACTACAAAGCCTTGGATCCAAGTGCAAGATATATGAAGCAATTATGATGTCCGGTTGCGGGAAACGAACCCGCGTCGCATAATCACAAGGTCACGTTGCCGACCTGACCACAAGAAGAATCAAAAGTCTACTGTTGCTCGTACATACACCTGTCGAATTCAGATACATTTATTAGAGCTGGAACATTTTCCAGATATCTGTGCAATGAACTGCGTGACAGAAACAGGATAAATTCTTGGTATTCAGTGGGTATCCGCAGCATGAGTTAACCTCGATGAAATTCATTTAGTGTTTTGGCCGCAAAAATCATCATCTTTCTTTGAGTCTATTCCTAGGAAATTGTTGAACCTCCAGGAAAACCGGATATTTTTATATTTCTTGTCTGGTATTTAGCATTTCCATTCTGAATTTTATTTTCAGTTCGGGTTTTCCTTTACTGTATCTACCCATGTTTTTCAGGTGTTTTCCGTTTTTAGTGAGCTGTTCTTGCTCTTATTTTTGTAACAATTTATCGAAATGTCCTGTCCTCTCTAATCCAAGATTTATAGCGCTTCCAGACGCCGCTGTCATAGAAAGATGAATTATTCTGCACACTGATCGTATACGGAGATAAATAACGAATATTCTAAATACTGAAATAAATGGAGTAAAAGAAATATGAAATAAATGTAAGTGACATAGAAACGGGTACAGAACATTAAAGATTACTGAGAATAATAGGGAAACAAAGCAAGATAATTATCACTGATTAATCCTGCTTTAGATACTAACAAAGAAAAACGAAGCACTGTTTCAACTGAAACGCGACAATGAGAAAAGAAGTACAATGTTTAAATTGAACCGAATAAGAGTATATGATAAAAAAAAAACATCGTGGTTAAGATATAACCAAGGTGATAAAAGGTGTCAGTACTCAAAACAGATCATGTTGTAATTCTTGCTATAAAGGAGAATTGCAGTTCTCAAACTACATTGGAAAATCAAACATTATTATGAAAAATATGTGCAGTTGAAGTGTTTTGGAATTCATGCAGAGTTGAGCAGAGCACGTGATTTAGGAAGCACAGAGGTTCCTCGCATTTTGAATTCAAGAAAGTAGCGGTAGTTCCACTGGACGAAATAAAATATAATGAGTTGATGATTCCTTCTTTGTAATCCCTGGACAACTCACTCTGAATTGATTTAATTACCAGTCGAAATGTTACACGTTCACATTCACTTCATTCATGAGTTTTTGTGATGTTTATCAACTTCATCAAGCGTTATTTTTCAAAGTTTCCTGTTTCTTCAGCATTTTCTTTCCATTTTCATTTTTTGAGAGTTTGCTGGCACTCTTCTTTACTGTACATACATACATACATACACACGCGCACACACACAATATACAGTATATGTATATATATATATATATATATATATATATATATATATATATATATATATATATATATATATATATATATATATATATATACACACATACACACACACACACACACACACACACACACACACACACACACACATATATATATATATATATATATATATATATATATATATATATATATATATATATATATATATATATATATATATATATATATATATATATATATATATATATATATATATATATATATATGTGTGTGTGTGTGTGTGTGTATGTGTATTTATGAGCACGGCATCTAAGTCACCCGTTACGAATTCCTGAACGTGCCCTTCCCTGGAATAAACACAAATGCTTGTAAGTTAACTAATCACAAAAAGAAAACGCTGAACCCTGATGAAATTCACACGTTCTACACATACACAATAACATAATACATCGATCGTCCTAGCATCGAAAAACTGCAACACCACGCTACAATACTTTCCACCCCGTCCCAAAACTAACAACATCGAAGCACTGCGCTGGAACACGACGGCCTGGTTCACTGAGTATGATAATGTATCACGGCTAAATACAGAACTATATCATCTAATCCCATTTGGCATTGTCTTCGCGTGATCTAAGAGGTTTTCTATTAAGTGAATTGCTCGTAAACTTTCCGAGAACAATGCATTAAGGCCGGGCTTCGAGTCATAACTCCCGGCCACACGGCTGGCTACCGCTCGCCCGATTTGAGGTCAAACATTCTTTGTGGGAGATATCAGGCCTACGCACACTATTAATTTAGGAGCATGCAGTTACTCATGGGTGGGAGCGCTCCTGCAAGGATATTAGGAAAGGATGAACAAATACATACACATACACACACACAAACACGAACACAAACACACTCACACAATAAATCTATGAACAAGCAAGATTACTGAAGGAACAAACTGGCGAAAAAATATCATAAAGAAGAGAGATTACACGTCATTTTGTTTCCAGTAGGTAAGGGTGGGGATGTATGGTGCATACAATCTACGATACAGCAGCCTGATATAAATTCTTAATAACAACGCATATATGCAAAGACGCCTTTAAGAAAATGCTGTAGATGGAAGGTGTTGCGCGCGCGCGCACATACGCATATACATATACTGTACTGTACACCAAAATGAAGTCTATAACGCATTTGGTATATTTTGTTATTTTTGATACAGCCACGGAACTTGAACTACAACAAGCACAATATCATACATACATACATATATATATATATATATATATATATATATATATATATATATATATATATATATATATATATATATACACACACACACACACACACATATATATATATATATATAATATATATGTGTGTGTGTGTGTGCGCGCATGTGTGTGTGTATTATTAGACTGTGTGTCAAAACACAGTAGAATGAAGGGCAAGCTAATGGATGTATTGGTGAAGAATGTCCCTAAGGTATATCTGACTTTTTTAAAGATTATTATTATTATTATTATTATTATTATTATTATTATTATTATTATTAAAACAGTTTAACCAGACCACTGAGCTGACTATCACCTCTCATGGGGCTGGCCAGAAGGATTCTCCAGAATGAAATACCAGGTCTAGGCCACAGGCCAAGCACTGGGCTCACGTAGGTCAAAAACGAGGGAGACTGAGATGTGGTGAAAATTACAGAGACAAGGGTAATTAAATGAAGAGCTGGTTTTTAACAAGAAGGAAGTGAGGAGAGCGCATAAGGAAAAGCTGAATGAAAGTGGGATCCATTAAACAGATTTTGAAAGGGCACAGGAATTATGTGAAACTGCAAGATGGGGTCATACGGAGAGCAGGAAGGGGAAATAAAAACGGAAGGGGAGAATAAAAACAGTGATCAGTGAAATGAGGAATTGGTTGCAGTAAAAGTAGAGATAATTCAAGGCGAAATTGAAAGACAAGGAGGATCATATTATACAGGGATCCAAGAGGATGAATATGGTGAGTCAAGAGGAAGGTGAAATACAAAAAATATACATATAATGGAAAAAAGGGGGAGGGGAGAAGCACTGATGATGAGCCTTCTGCTTAGGAAAGTCTTATGATATATATGTGTGTAGATCATACAAAATATATATATATATATATATATATATATATATATATATATATATATATATATATATATATATATATATATATATATATATACACTCAACATCAGAGCTGCAGCTCTCGAAATCATAACTCGTAGGCGTCCAGGAAAGGCACTCAATACAGCTGATAGTTTATTCCTAATGCCGACGTTTCAGCCTTGAAAATGCAACAATGTAGTTGTGAAACGTCGGCATTAGGAATAAACTATCAGCTGCATTGAGTGCCTTTCCCTGACGCCTACAGTTATATATATATATATATATATATATATATATATATATATATATATATATATATATATATATATATATATATATATATATTTAACATAAACACATTTATATATATACATACATATATAATATAGATTTACTCTCACACACACACACACACACACATATATATATATATATATATATATATATATATATATATATATATATATATATATATATATATATATATATATATATATATAATACACACACACCAGCAGCTCAACACAACTCTTTCCGGTTCAAATACCACAACATTCGAAAGTTAGGAAAAGAGAGAGAGAGAGAGAGAGAGAGAGAGAGAGAGAGAGAGAGAGACAGAGAGAGAGAGAGAGAGAGAGAGAGAGAGAGAGAGAGAGAGAGAGAGAGAGAGAGAGAGAGAGAGAGGGGCAATTGCTCGATTGAAACAGCATGCAATATGCATGACAATACACTGCTTGTTCCAGGCTGACAAGTGGCGCTCGTTCTATTCTTTGTTCATGAGGTGCCAGGCCGCTAGATATAGCCCCAAGCCAGCTCTTCCATCATTCAAAAGAGCGGAATAGGGCGACACTGTCGATTCCATACAGCTTCCTGAACACGGAGGAAGACACTCGCTCTGTACGATGGCAGCAATGCAATAGAACAGAACAGAATATAGAATTTAGGCCAATGGACAAGCGCTGGGACCTACCAGGTCATTCAGCGCTCAAACGGAAACTTGACAAGTTGAGTATACCTTAGTTTTACCAGACCACTGAGCGGATTAACAGCTCTCCTAGGGCTGGCCCGAAGGATTACTTATTTTACGTGGCTAAGAACCAACTGGCTACTTAGCAACGGCACCTACACAGCTTACTGTGGAATCCGAACCACATTATAGCGAGAAATGAATTTCTATCGCCAGAAATAAATTCCTCTAACTCTTCATCAGCCGGCCGGGGAATTGAACTCCGGCCCATCGTATGACAGTCCGCAGCTCTACCGACTCACCCAACGAAGAGCTATGGAAACTTGACAATAGAAAGGCTTTACAGTTGTAACGGGGTGAAAACCCTCGCAGTTGCACTATGACACAACTGTCATCAGAAGGTGGAAATCCAGACTGAAGAAAGAGAAAATGAACGGAGGTACAGTTAAAGAAGTAAAAGAGGTTGCAGCGAAGGGCCTAAGGAACGCCGCAAAGAGCTTTAAGTAGTGCCTACAGTGCACCAAGTGAGGGGCACTGACGGCACTAACCTCCCCTACGAGAGATGGCAGTAAAATCCTAGCTCTTCATGCAAGCGATACCCACAGATTGAGAGAGATACCCACAGATTAAGAGAGGGGAACGGACCGGCAGAATGACCCTTCCGGAGTTCAATCTTCATTTGAGATGGACAATATGAATGAAGATGATGATGATGATGAAGGAACAAGCGAGACTAATGAAATATAATTCCCTTCTTCATCAGGTACGTTTTTACCGTCATTCATTCATTTAAAAGTGAAAGATATTAACGGTTGGTTAAATGCAGACAAAGATTCTGTAAAATATTATGGTTAATGTGTGAGGTGATTAAACAATGATATCAACAGTCAGAAAAATAACCTTCACCAAAAATAAATAAAAAAAAAAAAAAATAATGCGACGAAGTTTCTTCAGCGCAATCGAGTTTTCTGTGCAGCGTATAACCAAGGACCCACAAAAAATAGTCTATTTTCCGGTGGTCTCGGTATAATGATGTATGAGCAGCGACCCATGAAACTTTAACCACTTCCCGGTGGTGGCCTATCCTACAGCGTTGCCAGAAGCACGATTATGGCTAAATTTAACCTGAAATAACATAAAAACTACCGAGGCTCGAGGGCTGCAATTTGGTATGTTTGATGATCGGTGGGGGATGATCAACATACTAATTTGCAGTCCTCTAGCCTCAGTAGCTTTTAAGATCTGAGGGTGGGCAGAAAAGGTGCGGATGGACTGGCAACGCCGGCACAATAGTTTCCTTTTACAGAAAACTAATAAATCAATTCTTATTAAGGTATACAGAAAAAAACAACAATTAAAAAGGATGCCATTCCCTCAGCAACAAAAATCATCATCTTCGGAAACCTCAGGAATTTCAGGAACATTAATCTGGAATACAGAGCCAAATAAAATCATTTGTCATTAGTATTTTATAGGTCACCAGTTCCAGTTATCTAAGTAAATATATAATTCGAAGAAAACTAATTTCTCATGAAGACCTACATATTATACCGTATCCATACTTGTACCGAGAAGACATCGTAAGATTATTTTTCTGGAGTACCATCGCAATTCAAAAAAGTTCGAAATTCTTTCAGATTTCGTAGAGTGGAGGGAAAATAGAGAGGAAATGCGTTACAGACATTACAGTTCTTGAATACAGATTGGACAGCTGCGCGTAATACAAAACAATATGATTTAATGGTCCTTACAAAATCGTGACGGGTTAAACTTTTCTTGAGTTACCTCAATATGAAATATAAGTGCATTTCTATTTTCCGAGAGAGAGAATCGTTTAGATTAAACTGTTTTTAATATTTTGCAAAAACAGATAAGGGTTCACTATTTTCAATATTGCAAAAATAGATTAAACTAGTTAACAAGTTTGAAGATGTCAAAATCAAAGCGATTCTCTCAAAGATAATTTCATACTTTAAGAAACATTGTTTCTAA
>NC_089796.1:76008862-76021362 GCF_040412425.1 Macrobrachium rosenbergii | reverse complement strand
TAGACAAAATATCTACAAGGTAATCTGCGTGCCATACCTAAAAAGAAAAGGTACAGAAATACCCACTAACCAAATAAATCTGTTGAGGCACGGACACCCTTAAGAATGTCAAATTTTATTTGTGCTTCACTGTAATCCTTCAATACCAAGACACAATAATTTGTTCAAAATTCTCTACTCGCACCAGGAACTCGTGAACTAATCAAAAGTCCCCAATACTGAAGAGGGCCCAAAAGAAATAATTTCTAAGGCGCAGTAGTGAATTCGAAAAATATTAAAAATCAAATATCTGACAAAACATTTTTCTGAAAATACAGTACTGATTGCAATATTGATGGGATGGAACGGTTCACCCTAGGAAGGAAAATAAATAGCGACTGGTGAATGTTTTGCATGGTTTGAACGAAACTGTCTGAAGAATACACCAGATTTTTCACACCGGCGAAAGAAAACCAGCATAAACGCTCATAAAATTACTCCTGGAAAATGCGATGAAAATGAAACTGCCTCTTCTCAGCAGTCATGAAACGAAAATCCGAATGTAGTTATGTTGGTAAACCTATATGAAAGAATATAATGACACTGGAATGAAGATAAAAAAGTATAAAACAAAACTCGAGAAGTTTCGAAGTCGATCCGAAAATAAACAAGTAAGAAATGCGCCAAAGTTTCTTCAGCGCAATCGAGTTTTCTGTACAGTCGCTACGGCGTCTAAATCAAGGCCACCGAAAATAGATCTATTTTTCTGTGGTCTCGGTATAATCCTGTATGAGCCGCGGCCCATGAAGCTTTAACCACGGATCGGTGGTGGCCCATCCTGTATCGTTGCCAGAAGCACGAATGTGGCTAACTTTAACCTTAAATAAAATAAAAACTACTGAGGCTAGAAGGCTGCAATTTGGTATGTTTGATGATTGGAGGGTGGATGATCAACATACCAATTTGCAGCCAACTAGCCTCGGCAGGAGTCTTTCAGATGTAAGTGCGGACAGAATTGAAAAAAAGTGCGGACAGAATAAGGTGCGGACGGGCAGACAATACTTTTCTTTTACAGAAAACTTAAACAGAGCGGTAAAAGTAAAATTTACTTGCACTTTAGGAACAGAACAGCGATGGAATTTTTCGACAATAGGCTCCAGGAAAAGAAAAAAAAAAAAAAAAAAAAAAGCGTGCGAACGAGGAATATGAAAATTCACATATGCAAAAAACGCTTTTGCTAACAGCGCATGAGAAAGTAAGTTGCAGCTTTCAATTTTCGTTTGTCACATGAAATCCAGTTTCATCAACCTTTTGCACTGCACATGTTCGTTCTGTGCATCACCCGGGATTGTATAATCTGCCATACAGATATTTGAAATGTCTCTATGGAATTCGCATACAAATTCATTCAATAAACCATTCTGTCGAAGTAGTTATGTAATCCTTAATCGCCCGCCCCCTTTTTTATTTATTTATTTTTTTTTACACATTCGTACTGAAGCAAAGTCTCATACTGGGAGCCTACAAAAAAAATTTATACAGTTATCGTGATACAGTTTTATCAATTATTTCTTGCAAGCTTCACTTGAATTTATAACTGGTTTATTGATTTCTTGATAAAGTCTATAAACTTATTAAGGTACAGTCTCCCGCAGGGAATGAAATAACTTCAGTAAAACAAATCATTATAGTCGATTATAACGAGAGAAGCCTGCACTTTAGGCTAAATAGGTGCAATAAAGAGTATATAAGTACGTGTACATATTAACTATGATAAAGTGACAGTATAACGCTAGTAATTACAACGTTCCGGTACTTTCCTATCCATGTTTTAACCAATTTTCGAAGATATAAACAATATAAAGAAATTTCTCACTGTATAAAAAAAAATTGCGTGGTCCTCACTTGGCAATGTTACATGACCAACATACAAGGCAGGATATCTAAGAGGTGCTGCACATATCTCCAAAAAACATAATTCATGATGGAAGGAGGCAGCAAAAAAAAAAAAAAAAAAAAGAAAAAATCGAATCGGGGTGTCGGAATACTGAAATTATCCAAAACCATCAATAAACCTACGTATAAGGTAAATCAAGCCATCCCCATAAGAAAAATTGATTCAGTGATGGGCAGCCCTATTTCTCTTGCCTGGGCTGATGTGTCCATGAGGTTTATCTAAATTATGCCGAGGAATATTTGGTTGGTGATGCAGAATCTCAAATCCTAATTTTTTAAATATATATATATATATATATATATATATATATATATATATATATATATATATATATATATATATATATATATATATATATATGTATATATATATATATATATATATATATATATATATATATATATATATATATATATATATATATATAATCAAAAGCTACAAACGTCCTTTAATATCAATTCACTCTACCTCAGAAGTAATATATTTTCATATATATGTTACCGAAGGAAATTTTTTAATTGATAATAAGTCCACCGTCCGTGGGGTCAGACCAGCGACGGACGAGAATCAGGACTACAGTGACACACTAACCAGTCGGCCACTGGTTGGTGTGTCACACCCTAAATCGTCTTCATTCAGCTTAGTTAGTGTCACTGTAGTCCTGATTCCTCGTCCGTCGCTGGTTCGACCCCACGGGACGGTGGACTTATTATCAATTAAAAATTCCCCTTCGGTAACATATATGAAAATATATTACTTCGAGGTAAAGTGAATTGATATTAAAGGGCGTTTGTAGCTTTCTGATTGTATATGAATCACGGTGATGTAAATAAATATATATATATATATATATATATATATATATATATATATATATATATATATATATATATATATATATATATATATATATATATATATATATATATATCACTCCTTTCCCACTGGGGGTGGCTCTACAATAAACATTACGGTCACTGCACATTCACACTTTAACTAGTGACACCAGGATGAACCCACTATGCAATAAAGCTTCCACAGTATCAGCTGCTTTATACACCTACACAAAACGTCCATCAACAGATCACACCCCTTACACACACACACACACACACCACACTGAACAATTCACTCCTCACCTTGCACATATTCTCGCGCTAAATGGATATTAAGGTCCTTCCTTTCTAATACCTCTTTAATACTATCTAATCAACCACCTGTATGCCTCCCTCTTCTCACTCTTGCCTAAGACTTCTGAATCATTAACTCTTTTCACCAACCCATCGTCTTCCATCATTTCTACATGACTAACTTTCTCTCGAAATTCTCTGATCTAAAATTTCATCAGCACTAACTTTGTTATCATTTCAATATGTCTCTAACATTCCTCACCCTTTCAATTCTCCTTGCGTTTCATACCTCACACAAACACGTCATCTCAGCAGCTTCCAATATATCCCTTCGAACACTCCCATGTTATGTCTATGACTGCACTCCTTTGAATTGTGAGTTGGTTTCCTTACCCACTTCCTTCCACTTCTGAGTCTTAAACCCTTGCCTGCAATTTATTCATGCTTTTCTTGTAAGCTCTTCCAGCTTCCTTTCTCTCAACTCAGCTTTTTTTAATTACATTTACAGTCACATTTTTGCCCCTTCTTCTTCAACTCGTATCTATCTTCCTTTCTTGCTTGATTCAAATAGACATCCGCCCACTCTTCCTACTGTTACATCCATTTTCCAAACTATACTAATGTAAATATCTTGTTTTGGAAACCAAATGTTTCCAATTAGCAAACCCTTTTCCAAGTACATTAGCATAATACTCCCTCCATGACCTCCATACATGTCAACAAACTCATCTCATTCTCCTTCGCCTACCTATGGAAACAAATCATGCACAACCACTCTTTCATATTCTCCAAATTAACACGAGATTCAAAATCGCCGAAAGACTCTGCTATTTCACACTCATTGTAGTCAGTTCCTAAATCATACACAGTCACTACTAAAACTTCTGCCCCATACAATCCTCTTTCAGTTGTCGATCTTCCTGACACTACAAGAGCTACCTCTAGCCTAGCTTTACACATTTTAGCTACCACAGACACAGCTACTCTTAGTTCTTCCCAATCCTGGACACAGTTCCCTTTCGCTTTTGTACCAATGACAAGTGAACCAACTGGCTTTCTATCCTTGAGCGAATTAGCTACCGTACATCTATTCTCTCGCGCACAACGTTCATACACATTCTAATCCCATTTCCCAAAAAAGGGCGAAGGGCGTTAATGCAAATATATCACTTAACCCTTCGATACTTCACAGCTCACCTATAATATTTCAAACTGAACTTATCCCAAATTACTCTTGAGAAATTTCATAATTCTGAAATGTGGCCTTCAAGATGTAATGATAACATGAACGTCAGGATCTTACTTTCTCTTTGATATATTGAAAAGATACTTTACAGTATTCTCTCTCTCTCTCTCTCTCTCTCTCTCTCTCTCTCTCTCTCTCTCTCTCACCATTAGTATCATCATGACCCAATTCTTAACGTCTCCATTCTAATGCTCCGAAAGAAAAGTCGCTTCAAAGAAGTCGCTTCAAATTGGCGTCCTTTCACTGCCTCAGCCGGAACGAGATGAGAAAAGTTGCAAATTGGTGAGGAAATAGGTTGTGATGACACTGCATACTATATTTACAAAGGAAGAAACGTATAGGTGTGAGAGAGAGAGAGAGAGAGAGAGAGAGAGAAGAGAGAGAGAGAGAGAGAGAGAGAGAAAGAGAGAGAGAGAGAGAGCGTATTCAAAGACGAAATGTATTAGTAGGAAGAAAAATGTTGAGTCAGAGGATTTTGCTCCTCATTTGAAAGGTAATCGCATTGTGCATATCCTATATATTTCAAAGTTAAGAAAGTATATTTTATTTAATATATTGTTTTTTCGTATAAATACTCGCAGTTCGCTTCGATTTCTCTCTACGTAAAGAAGCCTACGGTTGGTTCTATGTAAAATAAACGAGGCACTGTCGCATTCATACTTTTAGCTGTTGAATCGTGGAAGGACTCCTGTGCAGAAAACTTCCAATTCATTATCTGCAGTGCCCAAATCTCCTACACACACACACACACACACACACATTGAGCCATTCACGTCTACAATGCACACGGTAGCGTGCTGGCATAAGGCTTGCTTAATCATCAAAACTGAACAGGTACTTGCTTTCCACGCATATTAAGCAACTTTCTAATACCTCTTTCACTCCTTCTCTCCAGCGCTTCCTAGGTGGTCTTCCTTCCCTAATACTTTCGAAATCTTCGGAACTGTACAAAATTTTCACTCAATACGCCTCCCCCCGCGCCCCCCACAGGCCATCTAACAACCCTGGTGCATCTTTTCACTCTTTAGCAATTCTACGAATCTAATTTTCACTCTTTCCATTCTTTTTACGTTAAATATATTAAGCAAACAGTCTTTCCGTTGCATTCGCGCTTGATACCCAAACTTCACTTTTATGAAGAAGAACTGAACTTTCATAATTACACCTAAGAGTTCGAGAGTGCATAAAACTGAAAAAAAAAAACCTGTACACCTTTATTCACGACGGAGAGGTAACAAAAAAGGAACATAAAAATAATGGTATTGAGGAGCATTTAACCCGATAACAAATCAATCATTCGAAACCACAACATGAAATGTGGGTGTATAAATACATACATGAAGATACATACTTGAATATAATTTTTCCCCAGCATAAAAACGTTGAAAAGGTGGTTTTTTATATATTTTTCGATTTTTTCAGCCTAGGAAGAGGTGCTTTTTTTTAAATTTAGATTTGGTCAGCCTAGGAAAAGGTGTTTTTTTTTAACATTTCGATTTGGTCATCCTAGGAAAAGGTGATTTTTTAAAAATTTCGATTTGATCAGCCTAGGAAAAGGTGATTTTTTAAAATTTAGATTTGGTCAGCCTAGGAAAAGGTGCTTTTATAAAAATTTCGATTTGATCAGCCTAGGAAAAGGTGCTTTTTTAAAAATTTCGATCTGGTCAGCCTAGGAAAAGGTGCTTTTTTAAAATTTCGATTTTTTCAGCCTAGGAAGAGGTGATTTTTTAAAATTCATAGATTTGGTCAGCCTAAGAAAAGGTGCTTTTTTTTATATTTCGATCTGGTCAGCCTAAGAAAAGGTGACTTTTTTATATTTTTATATTCAGGTTCCCTCATAAAGACCACACAACAACCAAGGTCACATTCATATCTTAACTGCTGAATCGTGGAAGAACCTTGGAGCAGAAAGCATAAATATTTTGCAGCTTCTTACATCAAGAAGGCCATCAGCAACGCCTCCAAGCCACCTGTCGCTTCCTGGATGTTGAAATCCCGCCTTTCCGATAACTATTTTAAGCTATCTATTCAGCTCTTTCTTAGGTGCTTTCTCCCTCCTTCTTCCAAACACCACTTCTTCTTTCATCACCACACTATTCATCTCTTCTATCTTCCACATTTCATAACACTAAAAACACTCACTCCATAAACCCTGGACATCATTAGCTTCAGCCATTAGTTCTCCTTCTGCGTCTTTTAGCCTGAGATCCAATTGCTCAATAACCTTTCCCTCTGCATCAAGTTCCTTGGCGAATAATTCATTTCCTTTAAGTCCTATATCCTTTTCACTCCCCTTCCCCTATTTATTACATGAAGGCTTTATGCCCTTAATCTAACGGGGTAGACCGGACCGAATGCCAAATATATCGACCACTGCAGCAACGGTCATCACCGACAACGGGAATTTGTGGTGGCCGGTAATAAAGTCGCAGGAAAAAAGGTAAAAAAAAAAAGTCACAATTTAGGATAGGAAACAAGTCACAGAAAAAAAGTCACCATCTGGGCTAGGAAAAAAAGTTACAGGAAAAAGTCACAATAATTTACCGTCTGTTGTTTATGTTTTTACGGTAATCCCCAACGGGCTTGTACTAAACACGACGCAAAGGTGGATACATACCGAGTTAAAACCCTTGGGGGGTCACCATCTAGGGAAAAATTAATGTGAATTTTTTCCTGTGACTTTTTTACCCGGATTCGAATTTGTACCGTACATACAGAAGTCTGTTTAAAACTTGCCCGGATTTCATTGCTTAAACCATGAGCGTCACATTTGCAAATCCAAAAAAGGAATCTACAACAACAACAACAACAACAACAACAAAGCCTATTACTGACAGACACATAATTCCTAAACCCTGAATTAAGCTGAACGTAGATTCCAGTCTTGCAGTGTCTATCATGTTGTTGTTGTTATTAAAAGAGCTGGCTTTATGCCAGCACGGGCTCTTGCTCATAGAGCAACCCGTAAGTAATGTGGTTGGCCAAAAACCAAAATATAGTTTGAAATGACGGGAGTGTTAATCCTTTTCCACACAACCGCAAAGATTTTATATTATAAAATTACGATTTACTCCTCACAGACAACAGCCACGTGCCGCAGCCTCATAACAGACCTTAAAAAAAAAAAACAGTCCTCTAAACGTCTCAGGGTTTTTGGAGAAAATAGCAGACCTTTTTTCAATAACGTCCAATAAGTTACAGTTATTCACTATAACTCGGCAACGCCTCGACCAGTTAGAATTTTCTGTTCCTGTTGGCGGCCACTTCCATGAGTCTGTACCTCACGCCACCATGAGAGAGAGAGAGAGAGAGAGAGAGAGAGAGAGAGAGAGAGAGAGAGAGAGAGAGAGAGAGAGAGAGAGAGAATCTTCATTTAATACAAACTATTAGTGAGTTTATTTCCAAAGTAACATAAATTCTCTTTACTCTCTGTACCATAAAATGACGCGTATGCCAAAACAACGAAAATTCAACCCATACAAGATGAGACTTCACATTTAATCTGAACAAATCACTTTTTTCTACTGCAAGTTATTTTCCACCAATCCACAATCTTCTCTTTGATAGTTACAAGCGAATCGTTCAAGAAAATAAAAAGTCATTGAAAGAGCAAACGATCGCGAAGTCCCTTACCATTTTTCTTCCGCACAATTACCAATATACAACATTAACCGTTTTCCAAGCTGTCTACTTATATATATTATGTAATGTTAGCCTTCCCACAGAGACTGGTTCTTTATGTAATGTTCACAGCAGTACATTTGCATGGAATAACCGGAAAAAATCTGCACTGCTACGCTCAATTTACATACGAATGGAAAAGACAGAAACATTTATTTTTCTAAACACTTTCTTTAAATCTAAAGGACGGGGTAAAAAGCCCGGGCATGCCACCACCACTCACAGTACCATTTTGTAAGTGCAAAATACCCCGCTGATTTCTATCCAACATGTTTCGGAGGGTACTGACGCCCTCATATCTTTTAGCTGGAAAACCGGCAACAAGTCTTCTGCTGGATAATGGAAGGAAAAGATAAAATTATGTCTCTCTAAAAAGCAAGCCAATACATCGACTACTGAAGACCTCCGTAAGGTTTTTGATGGGTCTCATTCGGCTTCAAAGTTATATTTAAATATACAGAAATGTGACGGCAGTTAGATAGTAGGATAATGATAGCAGAAATAACGAGCAGAACTTGTAACTCAATAACGCTTAAGTTAGGTATTCAGTGAAGATAATTAGCTGTCATTAAAGCTCATTTTCCGCCTGAACCGTCGAGAGGGGGTTTCATCCTATTTGCCTCAGGAGGGGGAGGAGGGAGCTACTCCTCCCCTTTTGAAAGGGTCTTTAGAGGCAGAATATGATTGGCTTAAGTCGAGGAAACTTTTGAGGAGCTTAGGGGGTATAATTGGCTTTCTCACAAAGACACTTTGCTTAGGACAGATTTCATTTTTCATAGTCTTGACAGACTCAGTAACTCACATCTGGATCGTCAAACCTTTTGCGACAGATTTTATCATTATTGCTATTCCTTCATACACTTGATTTTTTCACAGTCTTCACAGACTCAGTAACTCACATCTGGATCGTCAAACCTTTTGCGACACCATTTTATCATTATTGCTATTCCTTCATACATTTGATTTTTTCACAGTCTTCACAGACTCAGTAACTCACACCTGGATCGTCAAACCTTTTGCGACACCATTTTATCATTATTGCTATTCCTTCATACATTTGATTTTTTCACAGTCTTCACAGACTCAGTAACTCACATCTGGATCGTAAAACCTTTTAGGACACCATTTTATCATTATCGTTATTCCTTCACACACTTGTGGGCAAGTGTGTGAGTATGTGTTTGGTAATAATAGAAAGCAGAACCTTTTTTTCATTTGCTCCTCGCGTATATTCCGAGTATAGAATGAAGATAAATAGAATCAACATGTTCCAAAGGAGAGGCCACTTGACATGCACAAATAATTCGAAATTGAACTGATTTGGCGCACTGGAAGTCGAGTCAAAGCAGCAGGAATCTTGTACGAATGAGCAGTTACCAAAATTCAATTCCTAAAGAAGGAAGGGGAGGGGGGGGAGAGCATCATTACGCCTCCTTTTAAGGGAAGGATGTGTCAACACTGCTCTTGTACGTTCGACAGTATTATTCTGTACAGATGTGAGCTAAAATTTATTCAGGTTATGGCGCAATGACACCAGAGCACTTGTACGGTAGATACTGTTAACCTCTGAAGACGAGAGTTAAATTTACTCAGGTTATGACGCGAACGCACAAGGATTTCCAGCAAGACAATGTGTGACGTCTTGCTTTACAGTTCCCTTTCAATACTTGCCGGAAATGAACAGACGAAGACTGTGGACATTGCCCTCATTTAACAAGCTGAGCAAAAGACCAAAGAATTCTTGAGCACTGGGCGCATCTGCTGACGTCTCCTGAATTCAGAGCAAAAGACCAAAGAATTCTTGAGCACTGGGCGCATCTGCTGACGTCTCCTGAATTCAGAGCAAAAGACCAAAGAGTTCTTGAGCACTGGGCGCATCTGCTGACGTCTCCTGAATTCAGAGCAAAAGACCAAAGAATTCTTGAGCACTGGGCGCATCTGCTGACGTCTCCTGAATTCAAGTATATCGGTTTCATTCTCTATTCCCTCATATTTAATCATTTATCACCTTTACCTATAACTGGCATCTCTCTCTCTCTCTCTCTCTCTCTCTCTCTCTCTCTCTGCAGGCTCATTTCCCTATGGAGCCCTTCTGGTTTTGAAGTCTGCTGACTCTGTCCGTAAGAGTTGTCAGCTGAAGATTTGAAGAAACAAAGAAGGAAAGAAAAGAATGCAGGTACCATACCATACTGATTAAAAAAAAAAAAGCCCAAAAAGAAAAATAAACGGGTTTCAGGAAGTATTATAAAAACTTACGACGAAAATTCAGGAAGCGTCATGATTGTGCAGTGTCTGTTTAATAAGTCCTTCATATTTTACAAAACTCGATTCATTGCATGTATGAATTTGGTATCACTCATGGTATAATATGTATATACATCAGAAATCTATGAATACGGCTGGCCTCATAAGGAAGATTTCCATCGATTTTCATCTTTAATATTTATACAAATATTTATACAAAGATGCTTGATTAGAAAAGTAAAAAGAAAAAAAGGTTTCTGTTAATTATTACACTTTCCACTACTACAGGAGTTCCAATAAATATACGAAATAGCAATAAAGGTACTCTGAAGTTTATTATATGACCACAGTAGAAGGTTATGAGATATTTAAAAGGTTTTGAAATTTAAGTCACCAAGAACAGGACCCTCTTGAATGCATTTATAAAAAGCATATCCTCAAGTCTGACCAGCCAACTTGAAAATAAAATAATATTTTCATAAACATTAATCATAATGATTATTATCGTTAGCAGCAGTAGAAATAGCAATGGTAGCTGCAAAACATACCCGGAAACACAAAATAATACTACATTTAATAACTAAAGATTTTAGTGACGACAATTTCCTTACAAAAATTCCATGAGAAAAACTCACCATAAAAGATATGAATACAAATGTAAAAGACACTTGCGAAATCACCAACATGATAAAAATTGGCTGAAGATAAAATAGTGGAAATATGCAGCACAAGAAACAGCTGAGAGGAATATCTACATTAAGCAAGGGACAGGCGCTGTATATCAGAGTTAAAAATACTTCGGACTCTTCCAGCAAAATTGTATTCGTTCTGTACCACATCACTGATCGATAACATCTGAAATTTGCTGCTGCTTCTAAAAAAAGAAAAACAATACAACGACAGAGAGAGAGAGAGAGAGAGAGAGAGAGAGAGAGAGAGAGAGAGAGCTATCTCCAAAAAACAAAAAAAAGTTGAGAAAACATACTTTCGAAGCATGCCAGGCTGTATGTGACATGCTAAACAAAATGCCAAATGCAAAAGGAAATGTCAAAGTTCAAATAAAATGTTGATGAAATAAACTTAGAAAAAAAATATTCTAAAATAAAATCCATGCTCCACAGTACACAGGAAAGAAAAGGAGCGACGAGGAATCGAAAAGCGATGAAAAAGGAAGAACCACAGCCGGTAAATTATTATTCTTAAGCAAATAATCAGAACCAAGGCCAAAAATCATTTCGTGGAAGTTTGCCCTCGTCACTTCTTTGCTGGAGCAAAAATGTGTGCTTCCGGGCGTTTCCGAATACCCATTCCATAGCAAATGCAAGGAGGAAAGTGTTTTCTATACGACGGCTAACTGCAAGAGCACATTGCAAAATAAACAATTATTGAACTGACTAACAAGGAACAACGGATTTCTTGTGACGTAACTATGAATAGGTATCTTATGAAACACTGATTGAGGCCACGAGGGGACAAAAATTGAACTTATACCTAAAATACCAATTGTAACAAGGCTGAAAATAGCTCACGGAGAACTGGCTTTACAGTCCCCTATATAATTATAAATGGCCGACTCCACAGAAAATCTGCAATGAACAAGATCTTAAATCACACAGAAGTGTCAAACCAATACATAGGCACATTCTGCAATGAACAAGAGCTTAAATCACATACAAATGTCAAACCAATAGATAGGCACATTGACAACCAAAAATAATTAAGGTCAACTGTGATACTGTATTCAGATTTCGCGTCTGAATGGCGAGGAGGTAATCTAGATACAAGCATCCCTTCCTTTCAACTGTTTTGCTTAGAGGGTTGACGCATATATGGCAACATTTCCGTCAGGTTAGTCATCTAAGGTGTTAGTTACAATTAGTTGCCTAGCGCCGGGTGGTGTCTATGCAACTGATGCTTTCATACCCAGAACTAAGACTATGAGATGGAATTTTTTTTTCTTCTTTTAGTCCAAGATTCTTGAACAAACTCGTCCATTCTCTGTTTTGTAAATCTTTAGCTATTATCACTACAAATTTCTAAAAGCCATATTCATATATTTTTTATTTGCTTTGTTTTTTGTTCTACATTCTGTTCTATGGAGGTCTGCAAGGCATTTGCCTTCTACATGATCTGTTGTTTTTTTTCTTCTGCACTCTGTTCTGTGGAGGTCTGCTAGGCATTTGCCTTCTACATGATCTGTTTTTTTCTTCTGCACTCTGTTCTCTGGAAGTCTGCTAGGCATTTGCATTCTACATGATCTGTT
>NC_089796.1:75953862-76003862 GCF_040412425.1 Macrobrachium rosenbergii | reverse complement strand
TATCCTCCTAAGCTATACCACATCTTATGAACATATTATCCACCTGTTTTGAACGGCTCTAGAACTACGACCTCAAAATCGACATCAGGTCAATATTTTCACTGAAGCAAATACCAGGACATTTCCTTCCTTGTTTACCTGTCAAATACTATTCACTACGAATTTCCGGGCACTTCTGATAAACATACGGAGACTCTTTCTGTGTTAGTGACTGAACAGAAGAACAGAGCAGAGTTCTAACGCCACAAGAAAATAGTACACACTTCCAAAGAGATTCGAACCATATGCCAGGGGTTCTCCCCATGTTGGTTGGGTGGGTTTATATGTGAATCATGCAAAATAACAAGGATCAATAGACCAGTTTACCGTAAACGAGTACTGCATATAACACACACATACACACACACACATATATATACACATATTTATATATATATATATTTATATATATATATATATATATATATATATATATATATATATATATATATATATATATATATATAAATATATATATATATATATATATATATATATGTGTGTGTGTGTGTGTGTGTGTGTGTGTGTGTGTGTGTGTGCGCGCGCGTGTGTGTGTGTGTGATGCCAGCAGTCACGCATGATATAACACATGTCTTAAAATGAAATTCACTATAATCTTTACTATCCGTACCTACAGCTGCTATTGTCGCCACCACTCCATTCGACATCACGTGAGAACACAGAGAAGATAATAATACATATGCCTATGTATGTATGTATGAATCAACGTCGGTTTCGGGTTTTAAACCGACGCCGTCGCAACATCCAACCAAGTATAAGTTACTTGCCAACTCGGTGTAAGGAAACTTCAGTATCTGTATAAGGGTTCGTTCTCCAATAAAGCGATAACCAACCACACCAGCTATGGTGTTTGGTCTTGAGATACGACGCGCCACTAATGGCGAGGCCCACCATTCAAGTACTTCGGTGAACTCTTCAACTTTAAGCCATGAGCACCTAAGACTGATATTAAGATATGTAATATATATATATATATATATATATATATATATATATATATATATATATATATATATATATATATATATATATATATATATATATTATATATATATATATATATATATATATATATATATATATATATATATATATATATATATTATAATATATATATAATATATATATATATATGTATATATATACATTATACATATATATAGTATATATATATATATATATATATATATATATATATATACACAGTATATATATATATATAATATATATATAAGACACGGAATGAAAAACTATTTCAGTTTTGAGAAGGGTGACAACAAGAAATTCGCTTAATGGTGACAGGGTCGGTTAGTCCTTTTTTTAGTTTTCTGCAAAAGAAAATTGTGCCCGGTTTGTACGTCCGTCGGCACTTTTTTCTGTCCGCCCTCAGATCTTAAAAACTACTCAGGCTAGAGGACTGCAAATTGGTGTGTTGATCATCCACCCTCCAATCATCAAACATAGCAAATTGCAGCCCTCTAGCCTCAGTAGTTTTTATTGTATTTAAGGTTAAAGTTAGCCATATTCGTGCTTCTGGCAACGATATAAGACAGGCCACCACCAGGCCGTGGTTAAAGTTTCTTGGACCTCGGCTCATACAGCATTATACAGAGACCACCGAAAGATAGATCTATTTTCGGTGGCCTTGATTAGACGATGTACAGAAAACTCGACTGCGCCGAAGAAACTTCGGCGCATTTTTCATTTTTTTGTTTTTGTTTAGACATCCTGGATAAATGTGCTTTTCGCATTTCTCAAACACTTTTTCTATCTTTATTGCCGAAAATTTGTTATTATCACTTTTTTCTTTATTCTCATCATTATAATGTTCGCATTATTGCCTAACTCTATTGAGGGAAGGCGTTTCTTGGACTTATGGTGCGTTGATCAATGCTACTCTATGCTATTGTCACTTATTAATATTTATTTATTTATTTACTGTATTATACATAATCCTCTGAGTTTCCTAACACTGCCATTTTTATATTATTATTATCGAGGTATATAGCATTTTTCCTACCTGTGTTTCAGTGAATATTATACAATAACATTACCATAACCAGAAGCTATCATCTTAGCGACGAAGTGCTACAAATACATATTTTTCCCGGATGACTTGCTTTAAAGAATTCTAATTAAAGTTACCTACAGACATTATTATTATTATTATTATTATTATTATTATTATTATTATTATTATTATTATTATTATTATTATTATTATTATTATCAGAAAGCAGCAGCAGCAGCAGCAGCAATGCTATAAGGCAACCTGTTCAATATCCTTCATCTAATCTGTATTTCTGAACTTCATATCGTGCTTGTGTTGGTCCTTGACCTGATACAAAATCTATTATTATTATTATTATTATTATTATTATCAGTGTTAGTGTACAATGTAAATCGTATGATGCTTGGCACACTTCTCTCTCGTATTCAGTAATTATGTCACCAAGTCGCCGTCTAGTTTTTTTTTTTTTTCTTTTTTTTTATGTCTTGACGAAATTCATGCTGTACGTCATATCAACATTATGCTGTAAACATGCACCATCGGAATCTCTTTCAAGTTGGATAACAAATGTCGCACAAAACCGGTATTGAAACATCAAAGGGTTATATGACATACGAGTAGGACTCTCAAAGAAACTGATGAATTCTGCACTTGCTGAATTATGCAGCTGGCGAAACGCACACTAATGGCCAGTACATTTTGAACGTATCAACACATACCTGGTGATCTATTGGGTACACGTGCTTTAAGACATATCTAATGTTACCTGGTATGATACGGTCGGCGGAACGACAGCGAATGCTATCAGCAAGAAGGCTATTGACTTCCCTCCGGCAGTCCTGGCCGTTTAGGCTATTCTGAATATAACAGAAATGAGAAAAAGCACGTTAAACGAAGAAGAAGAGGGTCGCCTTAAAATCCTGTGAGAGCGCGGTCTCGACTGGTAACCCCCTGCTCTTTGTGAAGTCTGTTGATCTTGGGATTTTGAGATCCTGTCATTCCAAGGACGAGGGTAATAGCCAGAATTTAATTTTCTTGATGATGCAACTGAGAGGGATGGAAATCATGGAGGATGGGGTGAACTGGTGAAGGATGAGGAAGGAAAAACGTAAGGCGAGGAAGTTAGGAGGGAAACTGAAATCACTTACGTTATAATTAACTCTTTCAGTGGCTTCCGTCGCTACGGATGTGTTACACAAACTGTCTATATGTGGGGGGTGAGAATATCTTCTTCTCTTTCTTCTTCTTTTTAACGTGCTTTTTCCCATTTTTTGTATGGGGTAAGCACGATGCCTTCTTTTGAAGGACTTTGATTCGGCTTTGGGATAGACCGTAGTCCCGATCGGCTGCCCTGCCTGACATCGCTTAGACCCATGTACATGAATATAACTTTCTTTATTTACGTCCGTGAGAGAATCCACGGACTCTTTCTGGAGTCTATAATTTGCGCAGAAGTTCCGTCGGCTCTGATGATTATTATTACGAATAAAACTAATATCACTGATGAATAGAAACACTAACAAGTTGTACATACATACAAATGTAATAACACAGGCATACAACCCATTATAAAGTCCGTGCTTCCACACTGATGAATAGAAACACTACCAAGTTCTACACGCATACACTGCATACATACACATGTAATAACACAGGCATTAAACCCATGAAAGAAAAAAGCGTGATAAAGTCCGTGCTTCCAATATAAAATATCTTTGAATAACAATTCCGTTCTGGAAACCAATAAAATTAATTACCTGATAATTATATCCAAGTAATTATCAACACAATCAGAAAGTTTCAAGAACCTTTACAGTTTGTGACAAGATTTCTTTAGGGTGAGAAGCTTTAAAACCTGGATGTGAAATCATGGACTATATTTTAAAGTAAAGCATTACGTAGAAGCCTGACGTAACGATTGATTTTTCAAATCCACTGAGATGTGGACGATGACGCAAGCAATATTTCTAAATTCTTCCATTCTTATGGAAGGGATTACGATGTATTTATTATTATTATTATTATTATTATTATTATTATTATTATTATTATTATTATTATTATTATTATTATATGAGGGGAGTAGGCCCTCTTTCAGGCAGGTCTTGTTGAAGAGGATGGCTGTATTATGCGAATTTATTTAATACAGGGTCTTTTCTATTTTCCTTATAATTCGCTTTTCAGACTTAGCGCTGCTGGTCAGCAACTGGCCAATATTCATATTGGAAAAGGACAGTGTGAGATGAGGGAAGTGTTTTTGACAGTGTGGCCAGCATCGCTGAGCCTGAAAAGCGAATCATGAGGAAAATAGAAAAGATCCTGTATAGGATAAATTCGCAAAATACAGCCATCCTTTTCAATACTTTTATTATTATTATTATTATTATTATTATTATTATTATTATTATTATTATTATTATTTCTCTGGCACTACATCCTTACAGAAACGGCTACAACTGCCAAAGAAAAGCTCAACAAGCCATTTAAAATCTTCGCAAGCAAAAATTTTGTTTATTATTATTATTTATCATTATTATTATTATTATTATTATTATTATTATTATTATTATTATTATTATTATTATTATTATTATTATTTCTCTGGCATCACATTCTTACGGAAACGGCTACAACTGCCAAAGACAAACTCAACGAGCCATTTAAAATCTTCGCAAGCAAAAAAAATTTTTTTTTTTCAGCAAAAGCACAGGGGACATCCTACTACGGTACTTTATTGATCAACATTCTCTCTTTGTGTTGATGTCTGCCAGCTCGTTTCTTCTTACGTGTGTCTGCCATTGTGTCGGGTGACCTGCCACGGGCGATTTATCAACCGTTCCGAAGGGCAGTCGACCGCAAGGGCGGTCATTTGGGGCGGCCAAACGACCCAAAACGGCCACTTTTACAACACCGCCAAAGATAAAAGTATGGGTCGCTTTCAAAGACTGTGGGCGCGTTAGCTGCTTGGACTCTTGTGGTTCCACTGTACCGATTTGGACAGTTCTTTCGAATTGGAAAAAGAATACTTCCCTAACTCTCGAAAAAAAACTTTCACAATATATATATAAATGTATATACACTGTATATATATATATATATATATATATATATATATATATATATATATATATATATATATGTATGTATGTATGTATGTATGTATGTATGTATGTATGTATGTATGTATGTATCTATATATATATATATATTTATATATACTGTATATTCATGTATGTATGTATGTATGTATGTACTGTATGTATATACAAACATTAAGCTACGAATGTCGTTTAATGTAAAAAATGTCACCGAGTATGTGGCAAAAATTCATTATGCACAAGATTTTCCCTTATTTTAGTTCTGTTTTTTAGCAGAATTTAAAAGATAACTAACCCTGTTGATGCCTGACGTAAAAAAACTCCCGAAGGCTAGGTTATGCTTCTACACGATAAAAAAGAATAATGCCTGTATGTATGTATGTATGTATGTATGTATGCGTATGTGTACAAAGGCAAACGCGACATGCGGTTGTAATATGAACTCTTGGAAACGTTTTCTAGAAAGAGGAAAGGAACCTATTAATATTTCTGTCACTTTTTTCGCCGTCCATGGCTGTTAACTTGCCGTCAAACTTACTCAGACATTAAATGCGTTACTCCACTAAGAAAAGTTACAGTAACTTACCCAATACCACCTAACACCCCTTAACCACAGCTAAGTTTATTTAAAACACATTGGACAACGCGAAACTTGTTTCCCGAAATACGTACAACTAAATTTTCTCACTAAAGGCAAAGGTAAGGAAGGAATGCAAAGCATTCAAACTAATGTGATGAGGAAAATCCTTGAACAAAATTCAAGCATACCATGAAAAATGTTTCCAGTACATACGAATACCTCGACACAGATCAGAAAATATTTTTGTTTTTATTTGTGTGAAAACATTGATCTGATATTTTTTTTATTTTGCAATAATGTAGCCTAAAGCTTTTCTATCTGCTTTCGTTCTTCTGTGTAATGTACTGGGTACATTTATTCGAAATCTGTAAATGACAAGAAGGTGAAATAAGGTTATCAGTACGCCATATTTTGCTACTTTTGACAACAAGACTACCAAGTGCACAAGATGTAGGCTAATCATCCCATCACAGCATCTGAAATGCATGCTGCTATTGTGATTAATAAATTTGTGGCTATCATCATTATTACAACAATTACAAATATCTCATAATCTCAACCGACATCGAATGAAAGCTATGATCTGTTATTGCAGATCGCGAGCCATTCAACAAAATCAAATGGTTTTATAATAAGTGATAACAGGAAGGTACTTTGGGAATGTGACTAAAGATTGACCACGTGATACAGGATCGATGACCAGACCTAATCCTTGTAAACAAGGAGACCCGTAAAGTATCTCTAATAAATGTATCAATTTGCAACAGATTGCCAGCGACTAACACTCTGGCATAAAAATACGTTAGGAAACAACAGTACATTGTGTCCTACAGAAACTGTCCTTCATTAAATATAACTAAGAAATGAGCGCAGAACCATTACAAATGTCTTTAAATATAATAATTCCAGTAAAAAAAAACTGAGGTTATATAGAATTATATCTCGAAAGCTCCCAAAATAACCTGACTGAGAAATTCCGAAGCTACTGGGAAAATGTCCACTCGAGACCATCAGTTCAATAATTTGTAGGCTAAGTAAGTTCTGGATGTGCTTCATCTCCTATTCACTAAAAAGAGAACATTGGCAAGTTCTGGATGTGCTTCATCTCCTATTCGCCAAAAAGAGAACATTGGCAAGCTCTGGATGTGCTTCATTTCACTAAAAAGAGAAAATTGGTAAGTTCTGGATGTGCTTCTTCTCCTATTCACTAAAAAGAGAAAATTGGTAAGTTCTGCATGTGCTTCACCTCCAATTGACTAAAAAGAGAAAATTGGTAAGTTCTGGACGTGCCAAATCTCCTATTCACTAAAAAGAGAAAATTGGTAAGTTCTGCATGTGCTTCATCTCCTATTCACTGAAAAGAGAAAATTGGTAAGTTCTGGACGTGCCAAATCTCCTATTCACTAAAAAAGAGAAAGTCGGTACGTTCTGGATGTGCTGAATCTCCTATTCACTAAAAAAAGAGAAATTGGTAAGTTCTGGATGTGCTGAATCTCCTATTCACTAAAAAGAGAAAAGTACTAAATATTCATTCTTATGAAGAAGACGAGACACTAATCCAAAAAACGACGCAACCTGCGTCGACAGTTGAAAAATTACTCATCAAATACAAATCCCACTCTAAATGAAGTATGAAAACGAGTCATCTATGCAATGAGCAAGGACACACCACCGAGTTTCCAGGAAATCAGTCTTTATTTACGAACGCGGGTGACAGTTTGCGAGCGATTGATAGGCAGTCCCAAGACGCGGAGCCCATTTTCGAAATGACTGCCAAACTACCCGAGCGTTTTCTCTCTCTGCAGTGCCTGATGATGAATGCTTACCTTCTCTGTCATTCCTGAATTCCCATGTTTCCTCCGACTCATCTCGCGTCTCTTAAATTACGTCGAAATTGTCAGAATGTCCGTCAGTGATGATTTAATGACTAGTTTGTTTTTTCTTTGATATCAGGTTATTCCTTATCATATTTCCTGTACTTGTACGATTCATGGATGGATTGTTTCATTTATCTATGACCCACTTTCTTCGGATAAACAAGTTTGAGAACTTCCTTCCCCACCCCCAGCCCACCCAAACCTCCGTTGCAGAGAGGTGGTCGTATGCGCCGTTATTTTCAAAAGGAGGACGATGCGATATTTCCTTCAATATCTTATTGACTAAATGATTTACAGCCCTGAAACTCTTCGGCTAACAATTTTATGGAGAGAGAGAGAGAGAGAGAGAGAGAGAGAGAGAGAGAGAGAGAGAGAGAGAGAGAGAGAGAGAGAATTATCACTCGGTTTACGAGAGAGAGAGAGAGAGAGAGAGAGAGAGAGAGAGAGAGAGAGAGAGAAATTATCACTCGGTTTACGAACTTATTTTCTATGGGAAACAAGTGCCATTTTAAAATATTTTTCTAATTATGGGATAAGGTAATTTTTTTAAAATCTGCAGACTTTAACCAGTATCATCAGTTTTGAATGCTCTACTAAATCTTAGTTTTTCCAATAATTTGTGCCGAGAAATTATTTGATAACATCAATAAAACTGTGCTATTAGTTTGTCAACAAGATGCAAACTGGGAGGACTGACCTCTGTGGGCTCATAGGGCAGGCGCTGATCTCTTGTTTCTTAGGCCGACAGCCAGCGGGGGGACAGGTCCCGATGCCTGTGACACGTGGCCAGTGTGTCGCTAGGCCCACTGCGTAACTCCCCAGCCCGAGGGCTGGTAACTATTCTCCTACTGAACCTCCCAAGTTTTTTCGGACCGACAAGTATTAGACGTGAATAATTTCCTTCTTTTTTACTTAGAATGAAAGTGGAAAAACAACGAATCAAAAAGTTAAAACTTAGAGAACAAACACCAGCTACATTCCGAAGTCCTACATCATAAAAAAAGGGGAACAAATTACATACAAACATGCCTAAATCTCTACATACGGTGTAAAGCTGTAATTACCTCGCATGTACTTTAAACTTGCATTTAAAACTAAATCTAATCCTCACTAAAGAGGTTTCAAATCATTATCCGCTTCGGCATAATCATTCTAAATTCATACTTCCGGTAAAATCCCCCAATCTTTTTCCCAGTGTTTGGTTATTTTAATAGCCCGGAGAATGTTTTCCTCATTAACTGGAAACAGAACAAATAACACTTATGTTGGGGGGCACAAGGCCTGGAAAAATTCTACATACATACAGAGAGAGAGAGAGAGAGAGAGAGAGAGAGAGAGAGAGAGAGAGAGAGAGAGAGTGGGGGTGTAAGCTATTTCCGTGAGGTACAACACAGCTCAAGATTCTTCTATGGAGCAAAAGGTACGGAAAACACACAAACACACACACACACACACACAGAGAGAGAGAGAGAGAGAGAGAGAGAGAGAGAGAGAGAGAGAGAGAGAGAGAGAGAGAGAGAGAGAGCATTTAGTGAAAGCTATTTTCGTGAGGTAAAACACAGCTCGAGATTCTTCTACGGAGCCAAAGGTATGGAAAACACACTAACAGAGAGAGAGAGAGAGAGAGAGAGAGAGAGAGAGAGAGAGAGAGAGAGAGAGAGAGAGAACATAAAACAAAAACTCGGGTTGCGAGGTACAATAGAGCTCACAGTTCTTTCATGGAGCAAAAGTTGTGGAAAACAGAGAGAGAGAGAGAGAGAGAGAGAGAGAGAGAGAGAGAGAGAGAGAGAGAGAGAGAGAGAGAGAGAGCATAAAATAATATATATGGTCGTGAGGTACAACAAAGCTCATGATTCTTTTAAGGGGGAAATTGTACAGAAACCTGAAACAGAGAGAGAGAGAGAGAGAGAGAGAGAGAGAGAGAGAGAGAGAGAGAGAGAGAGAGAGAGAGAGAATAAAACAATGTTACCAATAAAGCATCATGTAGTATACAACAGAGATTACTTTCAAAAATAATTATGGAACATATTTCTTAATATTCTCGGGGAAAACATACATCGATTCTTGGCCACAAAATAAAAATTATCATGATTTCCAACCTCGCCAAATGCAATGTTTACGAGAACCCCGCTTCTTCCGTGGAAGCACCAACGTGTCTGTCACGCTTCTGTTGTTTTCTGTACAGCAAACAGATCATTAAATACCCCTCTACTACTCTCCATACCTGTCTGCGACCGGCAGGTATCAAAATATCTACCAATTTATAAATAATAATAATAATAATAATAATAATAATAATAATAATAATAATAATAATAATAATAATAATAATAATAAACCAAATCACATGTTTTAAACAGGCCAAAGCAAATCACATCTATTTGCTTCATAACAATAAAAATGCTTTATAACCCGAGGGAGGTCTCCAAACATTTTAGTAGGAGGATCGTATCAGGTGATTTATTCATTTCCGCGGGTCAAGAAAAAAAACCCGCTTGAAAATGAATGAATGAATGAACGAATAAATAAGGTTCTATTGACTCATGCCTCTTATTTGGATACTTTCTTGAACAAAAAGAGATATAACTTCAATAGAGCAACGCTGTCAGAACATGGAAAGGTTACATAAGGAATAAAGAGGTCAAACATTCGCAAACGCTCTTACAAAATAATCAACTGCCTCAATACTGATGACAAATGAAAGATACTAAAATTTCGTTTTATTTGGCTTGATTAATGAGACCCTGCGAGGTAAAACTACGACGAATTCCGCGTCGCACAACAGGGAAATCAAACAATCGCAAAGAAAAAGACGGAAGCAAAACCAACCGAAGAAGTTCAAAGTAAATCAGAGTCATTAGCAAAGATCGAGCAAACATTCAGTCTGCACTTTTCCGTTCGATTTTGGCAACTGGAATTTTCAGTCGTAAACAACAAACAGGAAAGTTCAGCTCATGATTCATGGGAGTGATCAGGCGCGGAGGACAGGAACTGCACCTGTCATCTGTCCCAGCGGCGTTGTTGGAATACACGAAAATAATATATTATTTATACATATCTTAAGATCCTTCTGTCCGGTTAAGGGCGGCGGCCCGTAGTTTCGAGACATTACATGAGATTACATGAGATTTATATCTATAAAAAAAAGTCTAAATAACCTAACAGTTCAGCTTATTTTCATCAATAAGCAATTCTTCCTACTACAGCAGTTTTCATACCCTACCACTTGGCGATGAGGCAGCAAGCCCTTGATATACATTTTCAAGGGCACAGAGAGAGAGAGAGAGAGAGAGAGAGAGAGAGAGAGAGAGAGAGAGAGAGAGAGAGAGAGAGTGGAGGAAAGGGGGGTCAGGTATCATACGGAAGTATATTCGGTTTCAAGAACATGGCACGCAAATGCAGTGACCTATCCCCAGGCTACATGAATATTTTTCGTGTTTTTCATCACAATTAATAAAATCGCAAGCTTGTGGAGGAATGGTTATTCAGAACAGATTTAAAAGACACTGCTGGATTTTGGTGGTCTTTATTCAGAAATGAGAGTTCCATTAAAACGACACTAAACAGCTTGTGAACTGACCAAACTCGTTGACCCGTGTACTGGATGAGCAGTCCACAATACACATCCCAAGAAGGCCACGAACAATAACAACTAAATATAAACATATATTTATGTGATTGTTAAGTATTCAACCAACACTGAGCATCCAGTTTAGAAAACACATCCCTTAAGAAAAAGTTAAACCTTCAAGAAACTGTATGTTATTAAAAATGACCTGATATGCTGTCAGCTATTGTGATATTTTAACATTTCCTTTTGAACAATTGTCCTGTTCACTGTGTACTTGGCTTTCCTCAGTTTGGTATGAGCATTGTACTTTTCGGTTATACTGGATGTTTCTGGTCCGGTCACCACTGTTAGTTCACGATATAATTTATATCCTTTCACAATAAACTGTTACTGTGTTTTCAGTGTGCTATAAAGATGAATTTTCACTTCGACTTAAAATTTTCATTTCATAGTCCCATGAAATGAAAATGGTAAGTCAGTGATCTGGCTAAATTAGTACGCGAAGTGGATTCTGGCATTTCCCGCATATTCAAACCCTTCCATTACAACGCTTACGTCAGTCTAATTAACCCTCCTCGGTATCTCCTTCCTCTAATCTGACACTTTCAATCAGGCACCATTATTGCCGTCAATCTACAAGGAGAGAAACAATTCTTTGCTTATCCATTTCGCTTGAAAGTTACGAACGCAGAGCTAATCTGCTGTGGGAAAAGTTAGCACTGCATGAACTAAAATGTAATGCCTGCTTATGAGATTTTGTCCCACTGGACCTCTGTACATACGATATATATATATATATATATATATATATATATATATATATATATATATATATATATATATATATATATATATATATATTATATATATCTGTATATATATAGTTTTATACATATATATCTGTATATAGTTTTCATGGGGGTGTTAGAGCTCTCATATTGCACGTTGTTCCAGCGTTCGACTCTCTGACCGGCCAATGAAGAATTAGAGGAATTTATTTCTGGTGATAGAAATTCATTTCTCGTCATAGTGTGGTTCGGATCTCACATTAAGCTGTAAGTCCCGTTGCTAGGTAACCAGTTGGTTCTTAGCACGTAAAATAAAATCTAGTCCTTCGGGCCAGCCCTAGGAGAGCTGTTAATCAGCTCAGTGGTCTGGTTAAACTAAGATATGCTTAAATTTTGTATATATATATATATATAAATATATATATATATATATATATATATATATATATATATATATATATATATATATATATATATATATATATATATATATATGTGTGTGTGTGTATGACTAACAAAAAGAACAGGTGTCATGGCCACATTCATACTTCGACTGCCGAATCGTGGATGCATGCCGCGTAGAAAATTCGGTGTGCCAATCTAAAATCAATGAATTTCCCCGTTATGATCAAAATTCATTTGGGCTGTGATGGATCCGTCAGTGAAATCAGCGAGGTATGCGGTATGTGGTATGTGCTAATTAGTTTTTTTTTTTTTTTTTTTTTGCAGTAACTTAAACACAGATAGAAGAGGTTTATCGATCAAGCTCTCGTTAATGCTAATATGGGCATTCTTGTTTGCTTGTTACCTATAATTTCTTCGCTTAGAAACAAAAAAACGAAAGGTGAAAAGGATTTACAGTTACATTAAAAAATCACTTTTACTGGAAATGACATCGGAATTATGCTCAAATAAAATAAAACGTCGCTTCTAAGGATTATCCCACATAATAAACGCAAACCACTTTTTTTTTTAAATGCTGCATGAATATTTACCGATACACAAAACATGGAAAATTCAAATTTGCAGGACGAAAAGTTGTGGAACACGCCGAGGCCAAAAGTTCAACGGGTTTACATATGTAAAATACGGCCTGGGGTCAAAAATCTGTTTAAAGGGGTCAGTGGATGTGTGGAATTTGATAAGCAAAATATTGGGAAAAAATGGATTTTGACATATGGGTTTCACTAAAGTTGACGTAATTGTTCATGCATATGAAACTGGGGTGGCCAGTTATATTCAACGAATTCTGCTATATATAATTAAAAAAAAAAAAAAAAAAAAGACGTAAAATTCGTAACAACGCTAGGTTTCACCCAGTACATCTGATGGCAATTCATTGCCCAAATCAATATTCGAACATTCGAAACCTGACTCCATATATGGAGGCGATAATTCATAACGGAGGATTTTTAGAGTCTGGGATACAAAATTCGGCAATTTGAGACGGATATTTGAACACGCTAGAGTTCTTTGAAAAGTCTTCTAAGCACTTACTTACGATTAAAAACAAAAACTTGCTGGACAACATTACACAATCAGCCTCATATTCCGGGCAACTATCTGCGAGCCTTTGGCGATTCGAAAGGTATCTTAAACGAAGTATAATATTAAAAATAAGGGAGAACGAAAATTCTCCCGCGTTTTCATAATTTGATCAAACTTGTTAGGCATGGCCAATGCTAACCCAATACGTGCTGCTTAGCATTCATGCACTTATACAAAATTGGAGCAATTTATTTTCTCGTTCTTCCATTCACAATGACAGTTTCATGACAAAGTTGTCTCTTACACTGAAAACATTTCTATCGGAGCTCGGCAATTCATTACTGACGGTATTAATGTATTATCATTACTGGTACCATTCTAAAAAAAAATGCTCTAGAGTATGTCATATTCATTGCTGATCTTAATTCCTGTCCTCAATTGCCATTTAATACCTTCCTGTCTAATTCATTACATTAAAAGGGGATTTTGCAATGACCTGTAAAAATTGGAAAAGATTATTTTAATATTCGCACCCAACCGCCATCAGATCCTTTATGAAAAATAAAATATTGTTTATTGCAATGAGAAATAAAGATATTCCTACGAAAAAATACATAATATTGTTTATTACAATCAGGACTAGAACATAATTTCAAAAATCATCATCAGACAAAAAATAATGTCCTGTCTGATTCTTGGGGGTGGGAAATATCAGCAGTGCACTATTTCAGAATATCTTGAACAGAGGAGCTTATGAATATTATGGGAAAGAATGGAAAAAAAGTGGTGGGGGGGGGGTTATCAATGGATTTTTCAACTATATACAACTTTATTTGTTCTCCGTCGCATCTCGATCACTATTTGTTTTCATTGTCTATGCAACAGGGGCAAATTTAAATATGATAGCCTTAGAAATAAAAAACAAAAATCTGCGTACATCGCCGGTGGTCATCTACTTGTTATGCTGTAATTACCATTATCGCAATATTATTCTTTCTAGTCATCTCCACTGAAGGTATAGACGTCAGCTGAACACACCTATGTCTGTCTTCTTTAACATCTCTCCCTTCTTATTAATACCTTTTCCTGTGCAGTTATCGCCCTTTTAGTTAAATACTGCTACCTACGCCGTTATTGCTATTACTGCCTTTCTCATTAATTAATTTCTCTATTCCCTTTGCAGTGGCTACTAACATTAGTACTATTGCTTTTCGGCTATCCGACAAACTGTGAATACTATTTGGTAATGTTTCCTACAGCCAAAGCTTTTATGTATACCCCCATTACATTAGTGCTGCGCGTATTGTGACGTTCAAAATGTTTTTTTCAACTATTTCTTCTCGAAAGTATTTCTGTACTGTCTTTTTGGCACCGTCACAGATTTTGCATCCGTCCCCTATTGCACCGTCACAGATTTTGCATCCGTCCCCTATTGCACCGTCACAGATTTTGCATTCGTCCCCTATTGCACCGTCACAGATTTTGCATCCGTCCCCTATTGCACCGTCACAGATTTTGCATCAGTCCCCTAATGCACTGCTCCCACAGATTTTTGCATCAGTCTCCTATTGCACTATCACAGATTTTTACACATCAATCCCCTAATGCACCATCACAATTTTGCATCAGTCCCCTATTGCACCGGCCACAGATTTTGCATCCGTCCCCTATTGCACCATCACAGATTTTGCATTCGTCCCCTATTGCACCGTCACAGATTTTGCATCAGTCCCCTATTGCACCATCACAGATTTTGCATCAGTCCCCTATTGCACCATCACAGATTTTGCATCCGTCCCCTATTGCACCATCTGAGTCATCAGATTTTGTGATCCGTCCCCTATTGCACACCATCACAGATTTTGTGATCAGTCCCCTAATGCACTATCAAGAGATTTTGCATCCGTCCTATTGCACTGTCACAGATTTTGCATCCGTCCCCTATTGCACCTTCACAGATTTTTGTATCTGTCCCTTTATTGCACTGTCACAGATTTTGCATCAGTCCCCTATTGCACCGTCACAGATTTTGCATCAGTCCCCTAATGCACCATCACAGATTTTGCATCAGTCCCCTATTGCACTATCACAGATTTTGCATCAGTCCCCTAATGCACCATCACAGATTTTGCATCAGTCCCCTATTGCACCATCACAGATTTTGCATCAGTCCCCTATTGCACCGTCACAGATTTTGCATCCGTGCTCTCCCCACACTCTCTCTCTCTCTCTCTCTCTCTCTCTCTCTCTCATTGTGGCCACCCTCCTACAAAACAAGCTCTTGGCCCGCATAAGCTTATCATATTACTGTTGGCAGCCAGTTAGCACAGGCGGCGATTCTTTGCCTCTACGTCATGACCCAATTTCTCCCCCGAATAGAATTACTTCGCTGGTATCCTGTGGCATATTACTGACATTCCTGTTGAACTTCAAGTTTTCCTGCTTTCATTCTCCCTGAGGAAGTCACGCAGTTGGAACTTCAAAAGTTCAGGAGAAGATACGACGCATTACTACCCTAATACTATTCTCCTTGCATTTTAATACGTTTTTATCTAGTCATTAATTTATCGGTTTATTTTTTTCTTTACTAGTAAGCGAGATCTCCTCTTTCTTTATTTCCCTTTACTTCCTCTTACTTCTTCCTAATGAACGCCATGGTCTTTGGAAGCTTGAATTTCAAGTCAGTGGCCCCTTTGGTGGTGTTGCTCAATAATAATAATAATAATAATAAAAATAATAATAATAATAAATCAAGTCAGTGTCCCCTTTGGTGGGCTTGCTCAATAATAATAATAATAATAATAATAATAATAATAATAATAATAATAATAATAATAGTAAAATTAGAGTTGGAGACACATGGACCAATAATTCTACTGGACGGCTGATGAAGACGCTTACATAAAAACAGTTACGAATGGGCCAATAATAATATTAATGAATAAAACATTAAATCCTTCTTCTCAGCTTCTTTCAATGAGCTTCCTCCATCTGTTTCTGTCTTGGACGGCTAATTTCATACAGGTTTTGGGCGGAAGTTTTACGGACGAATGCCCTTCTGGACTCCAACTCTCCCTATTTATCCGGGCATGGGACCGGCAGTGCGCTGGGCCGGCTTGCATTCAAGAGATTCCTACAAATATAAGATTAATAACACGTTATTACAGGAATAATCTTATCATTGTCATTCCAAATCCGCATGGAACGGCCCTGGCAGATCAGCATATCGTGAAACAAGCTTCTAAGAGCTGAATATATATATATATATATATATATATATATATTCACACCACATGTGCACACACACTCACTCACACACACACACACACACACACAAGTGAGCAGTGTTGCACAGCGCTTAGAAGAATTCTTTCAGTCTATCTTGGACTTATAAGTACAGCATGTTCTCACTCCTAGGGAGCGGGAACTAGTGCCCACTAGTGAAGGCATTGGGTAGAGACTGACCTGAAAACATCAGACAGGACATTTTTCGCAACTGTCTAACCGTTTTGACCACTGCTGGCGGAGAAGAAGCCCCACTTCTGATCAATTCAGTCGAAAATATACTGGTCCCAAAAGGCGACCGACATTCAGACAGGAGACCGGTATTCCAATAATGGTAAAACACAATGCTTGAAGCTTGTGGTTCTACAGTCAACTGCGACGAGTCTGGAAGTTTAATTATCGTACCATGGCAACTCCCCGGTCATCACTGCACCAGATTTCAAGTATGTTGTGATATACTTAGTCTTGTCAGTATTATTTGAAATGAATCATTTAAAAGACAAAACATCTATTAATTCAGGATGTAACTCCAACATTCCTTGGGAACAGAGAGAGAGAGAGAGAGAGAGAGAGAGAGAGAGAGAGAGAGAGAGAGAGAGATTGAAGTGGAATACAAAGAAACGAAGGAAATATTAAGATGAAGAGGAGTATGAGGCACCCTTGAATCTGAGTATAAGCCTGTTTCACCTCGTCTTTTACTACCATCTGATAATATGTACTTTATACAGTACATATTATCAGAAACCGTCTCAGGTGAGACAGGAACCATAGACCAGGTCAAAAAATCGTTGCTTCAGTCTCTCACTTCCGCTTGATATCAGTCTGTACGAAAATAATATTACATGGGAAACAACATTCTTAGTATGTGAGAGAGAGAGAGAGAGAGAGAGAGAGAGAGAGAGAGAGAGAGAGTTTCACAGCAGGAAGTGGGTCTCTACTCATAGTTTCATTTCTCTCCAGGAATAGAAACAGAATAAATCTCATACATCTACATGAATTTTCAAAAATATCCTACGCTTTACGAATGTAAAGAACAAGAAATGAGAGAGAGAGAGAGAGAGAGAGAGAGAGAGAGAGAGAGAGAGAGAGAGAGAGAGAGAGAGACCACCCCTCATATATTCTTCAGAAAAAGTTTCTGAATTTGCAGTGTTACAGGATAAAGATGCAACAGACTCGTCTCATTATTCATAGATGCCAAACTTATCACGAAGTTTTAATGGCATTTGCATGCATTAATGAAATAAGGAAAGAATGGATGTCTTAAATAAGCAGCGCAACTTTCACGGGAAACGTTGTTACGTAACTTCCATCATGTGGAAGGAATGTTGCTACTATTTGACTGGGTGTTGATGCTTGGACGCGAAAGATGGCGACAGTGGGACATGAGAAAATCGAGATTATTAAAAAAAAAACAAGTAAAAAATGCATCGAAGTTTCTTCGGCGCAATCGAGTTTTCTGTACAGCCGCTACAGCCTATAATCAAGGCCACCGAAAATAGATCTATCTTTCGGTGGTCTCGGTATAATGCTGTATGAGCCGAGGCCCGTGACTCTTTAACCAACGCCCGGTGGTGGCCTATCCTATATAGTTGCCAGAAGTACGATTATGGCTAACTTTAACCTTGAATCAAATAAAAACTATTCAGGCTAGAGGGCTGCGATTTACTATGTTTGCTGATTGGAGGGTGGATGATCAACATACCAATTTGCAGCCCTTTTGCCTTAGTATTTTTTAAGATCTGGGGGCGGAAAGAAAAAAAAGTGCGGACAGATAAAGTGCGGACGGACATACAAAGCCGGCACAATAATTTTCTTTTACAGAAAACTAAAAATGGTCACTGGAGAGTGCAGATATCGAATGTATAAATTCCATTACGCAGTTACAAGTTAAGTATACCTTAGTTTTACCAGACCACTGAGCTGATTAACAGCTCTCCTAGGGCTGGCCTGGAAGGATTAGACTTATTTAACGTGGCCATGAACCAATTGGTTACTTTAACCGGACCTACAGCTTATAGTGGAATCCGAAACCACATTATATCGAGAAATGAATTTCTATCACCAGAAATAAATTCCTCTAACTCTTCATTAGGCCGGCCGGGGAGTCGAACCCGGGCCTAACGAGTGCAAGGCCACAACTCTACCGACTCGCCCCACGAAGAGCTTACACGCAGTTACATATGGGACACACACCCATACCTAAACACAGAGCAATAACCATGTACATTACTGTCATATCATGGCCATACACTAATAAATTACAGTATGACTGACATGTATTATTGAGAGAAACACCTTTAAAATCAAATGAGGAAAAAATATGCACCAGACTGACGAACCACTGACGAATGGAAATTATTGACCTTCGAACTGTATTACAGAATTTATTACAGGAATTCACAAGACATTTAAAAAAAAAAAAAAACATTACAATCATCGGCAGCCGCCAGGAAATAATTCATTCGGCCGAGAACATTTCTTTTACTTTATATGTTTGAGAAACAACTCAACATGCACCGCTCATTTTGAAGCATTTCCATGCGCCCTGTTTGTTTTTCCGCTATTCATTAAGAATTCAAAGAATTGCTGTAGTTTTTATGCGCAAAAAAAGTGCCATTGTAACATATGAATGACTTTTTGATATCACCATTAAAGTTGAATTACTCGGAAAATAGCTAGAAATGTTAAACAGTTAATCTACATTGAAATAATTTTTGGAGGGCCTCTGCCTAAGACCATTCTATTAACATACCATTAAAATTGTTATAATTTTAATTAGCCATTGGTGCATAATTTACAGTAAGCTCGCAAAATCCAAAATTCGCGCTCTCAGAATCCGATCCTTAGGGACTCCCTCCGTAAGGAAGGTTTTCCCGTTCTCCAGTCGAGTAGAGAGAGTTGTGTTATTCAGGTGGCTCTTATCTCCAGAAAGCGGAAGGATGAGTTTCCCCTCACCAAAGCTTGGCGTATATTTTTATTCCTTTTATCTTAAAGCTTTCCACGGCTCTTGATAGCTGGAGTGCTATTCCATTATTCGAGAAACATGGAGTATTTCAGATAACTCGCACCTCCTATTTTGCCCCCCTCAAAGGGACAGCTGTGTATCACTCCCGGTGTTGAGGGAAAACGCTCGGTATCATAATTTTCGTGGAGACGCTTCCGTGTGCTTTAAGTATGGCACAGGAGATTAATTTCGACCTTTTCTGGCTTAGGTAACTCTCTCCCTTCAAGTCTACGGCATCCCATTTCAGGGAGGGTTCACAAATTTGAGTTTACTTTAAGGAGGTTGGCAAAATATGTTCATTTGCGCGTGAGTTGTTTGGGCATAGAGCCGAACGGTCTTAAAATGCATATGATTTCATAATATATATATATATATATATATATATATATATATATATATATATATATATATATATATATATATATATACTGTATATATATATATATATACATATATAGTCAACAACGTGGCCTCGTTCTGATACTCGGGATGCGGGTTCGAATCCCACTACCGGACATCAGAATCACTTCCTATTTCTTACATTTGGATCTAAGGTTTTGTAGTGACATGCGTATCCAAAACGTGTAAAGAATTCGAGAAGTTAAGAGGGCATTGTATTATTAAAATTAATATATATATATATATATATATATATATATATATATATATATATATATATATATATATATATATATATTACAAAAAATGTAGCCAACAAATCAATTGTAGCCAGTAATTATCATTTATTAATCGGCTTAGCAAAATTAAAGTGAAATGACAAGCTACCCATAACCTTCGCTTTAAAATGCTCAGTCTAGCTATTCAACTGGACTAATGTTACGAGAGGCGACCACCGATAGTCAAGTCAGGTGGCAAAGAATAGCACATCAATAAATCCCCCATAAAATGACACGAATTTGTTGCAGGAGAAATTTCCTCAAGACCAAATGCCTCTGGGACGGGCGAGTAGGGTCCCTGTCTAGCCCGGGTTCGAAAAAATGCGAGTTCCAGTGACAGACGTCAAGCTTTGCCCAAGATCTAAAGTATTCAGCATTTAGATCTTGGCTTTGCCAAACATCATTTAACAAGAGCGTATCACAAGGACTTCATAATGAAGGGATTTTCTTGTGCGAAACGTCAGTATGGGCCGTAAATATTCCGTCCGGTTAAAGCCTTCTTGTTATTTGTGGTATTATGGGCCATCTTTCTCGTGGTTTCCAGGCCCAAATGGCGGCACTTAATGGATTTCTAGTAAGTTTGAAGGAAATGTTAAATTTCTATTTAGATACAGTTTTTTTTCGATTAAGTAGATTTTGTTCTCCATAAAATCAGCAACACCTTTCCCAGGCTAAATATTCGAGATCTGTACAAATATCACCTCAGAAATGACAATGGAAAAGCTTCAAAGATGATTCCGTTAGAAAATTACTTATACAGAAATACACAGCGGTTTGAGAGGCCCCCCTACACACATACCAATACACAAACACATATACATATATGTGTGTATATACATATACATATAATCTAAAATATGTCTAGATAATATATATATACATATATACATATATATATATATATATATATATATATATATATATATATATATATATATATATATATATACATCATTACCATCAAAATTGATGTAGGATGATATGTAGCGACTCTCTGGTAAGAGAACTTGACTCCCAGCCTGACGTGGGCAAACCAAGACATATTCTTACTTGCAAACAAATCTTTCTTAACACATAAAAACAAATATTCGGGTAAATATACATGTATGCATATATATATATATATATATATATATATCTATCTATACATATATATATATATATATATGAACGATTATCAGAAAAATAAAAGACTAATGAAAATAGATTACCATTTATTATTAGCGTCATTTACCCGGTTGAAAATGGCTCTGGGTACATCGTTAGCAAATCTGCAGTACATATTATTTGCCACTGAAAACTGGGCGTTCATTTGTGACAAATTGTTTCATTCAGTTATGAGGAAGCATACTGCGCCCGCCGATATGAACGCAATTTGGCGTGTTGACAAAAAGAACGCACTGCCCACTGCCCGTAAAATTATCAGTGAAAAGATTGCAATGTCAAGTGACGAAAGCAATAATATTTTGTTCGCTGATATTGCATATTTCATCTCTGCTGCTGCTGATGTTGATGGGGAATGCTGAACCCCATTTATTACAACACTATTACATCACGTGACAACGACACAACCTGTTGAAACTGAATAATTAATGGCAGTAGCGACATATTCATTAAAGTCGGGGATGCCGAGTTTATCTGTGACCACTCCTCCTCCTCCTCCTCCTCCTCCTCCTCCTCCTCCTCAAGGTTATCTGGCCTGACCTCCCCTCCTCCTCCTCATCCTCCTCCAAAGCCAGGTGACCTCCTCCCCCTCCTCAAAGTTTATCGGTGACTCCTCCTCCTCCTCCCCCTCAAAGGTTATCGGTGACCCCTCCCCTCCTCCTCCTCCTCCTCCTCCTCAAAGTTTATCGGTGACCCCTACCCCTCCTCCTCCTCCTCCTCAAAGTTTATCGGTGACTCCTCCTCCTCCTCCTCCTCCTCAATGTTTATCGGTGACTCCTCCTCCTTCTCCTCCTCCTCCTCCTCCTCCTCCTCCTCCTCCTCCTCCTCCTCCTCCAAGCAGCAGATGCGGTCGTCGGCAAAACGAGTAAGGTTGCCATTCTTGATGTGACAACGAAAATCGACAGGCTCCCCGTATCATCATCAGTTTTGAAATTCTTGTGACACGGTGGAACTTACCGTGGAAAATTGTTTTCCATACATAAATAAAACCCCCTCCTTCACCGCCAACGTAAAATGTTAGAAAATACAAAAGCAAATGTTAATTATTTTCCTGTGTAATTTGGTTCTAATTCAATAAAAGGGGAAATATAGCAAGTCGAAGCGAACACGCTCTCTGAATTTACGCATTCAACTAATTCTGTAATTCATTATTCTCCGGATAGATAAATAAAAAAAAAAGAGCTCAAAACCTAACAAAAAAAAGAGCTGGCATAATTATGCCAAAAATTAATGAATGTGTCAAACATATGACTCACTGAACATTTCAATATTTTTCAGCTAAGCGACATTTCAATGAAACCTATCGTGAGTTTTCTGTATGGCAAAATCCTGACCGTATATAACACAGTGATCGAAATGCATATTTTTTTATGTATGATTAATACTGATTCTGGAGAAAACTGAACAGTGTGAAGTGGAAATCATTTCACGTTAACTTGAATAAATATATGTATGTATATATGTGTATATATATATATACATATATATATATGTGTGTGTTGTGTACGTATGTATGTATGCATGTTTGTGTACATATAAAATATATATAAAACCCACAAGTATCATTTGTTATTCCAATTCACTATACCTAAATGCACCCACGGGGGAATTATGATTGATAAGTGCTTCGTCAACACTTGCCTTGCTTGGAAACAACGATGTACAGTGACTTTGGCCGCTCAGCCCTTAAGACAGGTGTGAGTTGATAAGGAATAGCTCACTATGTGAAATGGACATGAAACGATACTTGTGGTTTCACCTTTATCTATCTATCTATATATATATATGTATATATGTATATATATGTGTGTATATATATGTATAATGTATATACATATATATATATATATATATATATATATATATATATATACTATATACATACATACATACATATATATTATATATATATATATATGTATATATATATCTATATATATATATATATATATATATATATATATATACACACACACATATGGAGAGAACGGAATAACAATCAGTGGTAAAAAAAAAAAGGCAGAAAATTAAGAAAATTACGAAAGTTTTGTAATGAACACAGCGAAGGAGGCAGGAACAGACTGACGGTAATGGAAGTGGGCGAGTTGGTTAAATCCATCACAAAATGAATTGCAAACTTCCATAAGGCCAAAGTTACTCTTAAGAACTGTACAGGTGGAAACACTGAATGATCACGAGTGAATGGAACACGTGCAGACATCCGAGAACTGTGCTAATGAACTGCCTTCACGCTGGTGCACGGTGTACACAGAGCAACTTCGTCCTATAGGTCACACGGGGTTATGAGAACGACTTGCGAAAACTTCCAAGCATTCGTTATTCCCTCAGACTTTTAACTTTACCTTGATGACAGAAGTTTCGCTCGTTCTTCTCCAGGAAAACGGATAGGAATAACGTTTGATCTTCAATAGCTGACTTTTTATCCGAAAACAATGCGCGTTTATTTTCGCAGAGACGGCGGCAAGAATTTCTGTCTGAAAACTGCACAATTCTCTCCATTCTTCCGCGAATATTTGCCTTTAGAGTTCAGGGCATAACAGATGAACATATTACAGGAGAGGGAAATCAAGAGCAAATTAAGACATTTTCAGTAAACTGGCCCACTCTAAGTACCCGTTATTCCGCGACTTGAAAGTATCTGAGCTATCACCTTACTAGGCAGTGCTACAAGGCAACTTTGATACAAGACCAAGTTTCAGCAAGCAGGCGATTCATGAATGAAGCAGGAAAGAAAACTGCAGAGAAATAAGACGTTATAAGCATCACTCCAACTACGAGTTTTATCACTTCTCGAAGATTTTACTAATGGTTAAAAACAGTAATTCACACTCTTTATGAGTTACGTTACCCAAAATCTATAAGAGACATGAAAAATATAAAATCTAACGAACATTAAACTATAAAAAGTAACAGTTCCCACGGAACTGTCACTGACGCCTAATGAATCTTATACAACTGCTTCCATTCCGTTATAACCGAGACACAGTGCTAATATCTTGAATTTACTCTCCTCTTACTTGTCCTTTCAATATAAAATAACAGAGAATTTCCGTCAAGATCATCAGTTTCTTACGACAAAGCTTGAACCGAAGAAAAATTCTAACAGTTTCATTTAAAACTAAGCAGTTCGGTGGACAACCATTTCGTACGTCTCTCTCTCTCTCTCTCTCTCTTCTCTCTCTCTCTCTCTCTCTCTCTCTTTCTCAGTATATTTCAGGTAAATGGTTGTCCACCGAACTACTTGGTTTTAAATGAAAGTCATGTACGTCTCTCTCTCTCTCTCTCTCTCTCTCTCTCTCTCTCTCTCTCTCTCTCTCTCTCAGTATATTTCAGGTAAATGGTTGTCCACCGAACTACTTAGTTTTAAAAATGAAATTGGTAGAATTTCTTCAGTCAAGCTTTGTCAAGACAGACAGAGAGAGAGAGAGAGAGAGAGAGAGAGAGAGAGAGAGAGAGAGAGAGAGAACTATAATTCATCTTTGCTTTAGGCAGAGGCAGAGAGAGAGAGAGAGAGAGAGAGAGAGAGAGAGTTGTAATTCATCTTTGCTTTCGGCACTGTCAGAGGAAACTAATATTCATAAGGCAAGATTACCGTCCATTTTAATTTACTGTACAAATATAAAGAAAACAAAAGCACGGTACTGATGCTGTGAATCGGATTAAATGGAAACGTAATAATTGTGTCAGTTTCGATAGATCGCAATCGTGTCATTTCCAAGATCTCTGAATGAGCTGTGTCGTTTAAATCTGCGTTGTTCTGTACAGGACTGCTTTAGCAATATAATATATATATTTGGCGAGAGAGAGAGAGAGAGAGAGAGAGAGAGAGAGAGAGAGAGAGAGAGAGAGAGAGAGAGATGAATAACGGTGTTACAAAATTTTAAATTACTATAACGAAAGACTTTTACACATATATAATACATATATATGTATGTATATATATATATATATATATATATATATATATATATATATATTATATATAATATATATATATATGTGTGTGTGTGTGCTAACCAATCACGGATACAATCGGAACACACTACCTGACAAAACACTACATAAAAAATACTATTCCGAACTCAAATTCTCGAATTTAAAATCAATATTTCTTCCCACTCCTGTTGTTGATTTCCTCGGGTTCCTTCTCATATACAGCATCAACCACATGTACGAAGAATCATCAAAATATTTTCAAAAGGCCCTATAAAATGTGGGGTGTCTATGACCAGCACTTAATCCAAATCGATTTTAAATCACTATGATGAAGAGACAAGTCAGATACTAAGGCCAACGTAAGACCTAAAAGCCAAAGACATCACGAACAGTAGGTTACATAAGCTATACAAAGACAACTCGACCGCATCGAAGCAGAGAGCAGACAATCAGCGGCTGATTAAGATAATTGTGTGCTCGACACACAAAGCAATACCTGGAATTATTAAACCAGAATTTCACATCATACAATGGTGCACATATATAAGATTAATAATGTCAAGACAACTGCCAATCAAAGCAGTTCAAAATTACTGCCGCAGTAAAACCTCTCAATTTCGTTCTCTAACTTCGCAAATTCTAATTTGGAGAGACCTGTCTTAAATGAAACGAGAACTGACCGTACCTTCTCACGTAATACGAGAATCAGAGGAGGTGCAACCACACACACATCTCTCTCTCTCTCTCTCTCTCTCTCTCTCTCTCTCTCTCTCTCTCTCTCTCTCTCTCTCTCTCTCTCTCTCTCTGTATATACATCTATTTGCATTTCATTTGCAATATGCATGTGCTAAATCGTCCAGGAACTGCAGTGAGTAATACGTCTATCTCGACTTCGTTTATCAGTTTCCCCGGATGCCTCGAGAAATACAGTACATGCGAGGGATTTCGTGCTTCAGTCTATTTTGCTTCAGAACGGGAGCAAATTCAGATGTCGTGACGAATCCTGAAGATTCTACACATTTCTGAAAGGCTTTCATCCGACGCCTATTCAAAGTTCATGTAATCTGATACAATGTCCATGAGTGGGTCGTATGATTAACTACAATACCTACAGCCATGTCCGATATTTTACTATATGGTGGATACCAAGTTTCAAATGCATTTGACAGTCTTAGAGCATCATGGTTCAAGGCTTCCCGTACAATTCTATGAATCATGTTTGGAATTACCTTGATTTTCTTTACACTTCATTATCTATTCGAATCATAGGTTCCTTTCGTGAAACCACAAAACTACTCTCGCATTCCTGTCTTATCTTACATATAATAGTACACCCTCAGCATTCTTCTTCTTCTTCTTCTTCTTTTAATGTGCTTTTTCCCCATTTTTCGTATGGGGTAAGCACGATGCCTTCTTTGAAAGACTTTTGATTTGGCTCTGGGGTAGACCGTAGTCTCGATCGGCTGCCCTGCCTGACATCGCTTAGACCCCGGTAGCTCATGTGCATGTATCGTACCAATCGCCAGCCCCCTTTCTCCCAGCAGCGAGGAGAGTTGAGCTACACCCTCAGCATACGATCAAATAATTCTGCATTCAGTACCAGAAAGGAAAGTAATGCACTGGGCGATCGACTACCGTACGTCATATTAGATCATGACAAAACAAGTCGTGGAGGGCTATGAATACACAAACATGTTTACAAAGGCCTGTCCAGTAGCTGGGTCTCTTTTCTTTGCAATTTTGCAACGTAGGTGGCGAGAGTATTTAGATTTTTGTGAATACGAGTCATTCAATAAACGGTAATAACTACACAAACATACAATGTTATTAATCACTGTAATGGGGAAATATATACAAATTAATATTAATATAAAAATATATGTATATATATATATATATAATATATATATATTCATATATATATATATATATATATATATATATATATATATATATATATGTATGTATGTATGCATATATATAAACAAAAAGTAAGAAGAATTAAAAAAGTAAGAGGGTTTTGTGGTTATTACAATTACTACAACTGATACAAAATGACTACTTAAAAGGGAAATAATCAAGTTACTCAGAACACTCCCAAGTAAACCAAGGTTGTACATAATTAAGATTCATCAATAAAATACCGTGCTTCATCTACTCACGCTAAACAAACTGAAACCTTTATATACATTTCCAGCCACCAAAACATCATCGAAAACTTCGTTACCTTACTGAACCACGAACAGTAATAAAGAAAACACTACGGCAATTTCTGGTTGTTACGGGAAACCCAGAAAAAATAATTATTATTAATAAATAAGTGACTTCACCTTCGACTATGTGGCATGAGCCAAGAAGGTCTGGAATGGCATGATCTCGACGGGTAAGGGAGCAGGCATGAAATACGCACGCCAGGATGTCAGCTATTTCCATTTGGGGAAAACATAGATTATGAAGAACAATGTAACCAAAACAATTCTGTGGACGGAGCTGGAAAGTTTAGAACGGCGATTTCCCTTTCAGCGGGAAATGTAAGATTTTAAGAAATAATCAGTAATGACTACGCAAACATAAAATAATAATAATGGCTGTATTAGCATATAACACACACACACACGCACCCATATATATAATATATATATATATATATATATATATATATATATATATATATATATATATATATGCACTCGCTTATTTGAGTGTATGTACGTATGTGTATTATATACAGTATATATACATATATATACGTATGTATGTAGTATATATATAATGTATGTATATATGTGTATATGTATATATATATATATATATATATATATATATATATATATATATTATATATATGAAGGACACCTCTTTTTCCTTTCACGTTAAAAATCAACTTTATTTTTGGTTTCAAAATCCTTTATTCCGTTGTTTAAATATTTCCATCCGTCTATACGAGAGGGCGCATCGCGCCGCCCGCACCTATCGACGAGACATACTCAGCCGTTATTTTCTAATTCGAAGTTTCAATGGCGTCTCGAAATCACATTACCTTACATCAGTGGAGATGGGAGACGATAACACTAAAAGGGCTGTCGAGACTACCTCATAATAAAAACAACAGGGCCTTTTTGTGTAGTCATAAGTGAAAAAAAAAAAAATTAAAACAAGTAAGAAAAAGGCGCCGAAGTTTCTTCGGCGCAATCGAGTTTTCTGTACAGCGTATGATCAAGGCCACCGAAAGTAGATCTATCTTGAGGTGGTCTCGGTAAAATGCTGTATGAGCAGCGGCCCATGAAACTTTAACCACGGCCAGGGGGTGGCCTGTCCTATATCGTTGCCAGAAGCACGGTTATGGCTATTTTTAACCTTAAATGCAATAAAAACTACTGAGGCTAGAGGGCTGCAATTTGGTATGTTTGATGATTGGAGGAAGATCAACATACCAATTTGGAGCCTCTAGCCTCAATAAGCTGAGGCGGACAGAAAAAGTGCGGACGGACAGACAAAGCCGGCACAATAGTTTTCTTTTACAGAAAATTAAAAAGGAATAAGTGAAAAAAAAGGAATAAGGGAAAAAAATTTAAAAATGAATAACGTTCTATAAAAAGCTTCTATTTGCTGGAAAGGTTTACTATGTCTTGAAGACCACACCAACTCGAATCAGTATGACCATAACAGAAACCTTACATAAATCAGGTATTTTAAATAAGGTGATAAACGGTATTACTTATCATCTGTTTATGGAAACAGGAAAAGTTTCTCGTTCCGTTTAACATAACTCTCTAAGATCTGACGATGAGCAGTCAAGACCTTCCATTCATTTCATAAAACAGGAAATTACTGTACTGGACAACATGCTTTGTCTAATGAGTGAAAAAAAAAAAAAAAAAAAATATTATAACGATCTCTAAGTGCGTTGCAGATATAACCAAATCAGGGGACGTTTTCAGGCGCTGAGGAATAATTTTAGCTATTCGAAAATTTCTATCTATTTGAGAACACTAACAAGCTTTTTACGGGACCGTCATGCTGTTAGTTGATGTCAAAACTACTGGGGCTCGAGGGCTGCAAATTGGTATGTCGATCATCCACCCTCCAATCATCAAACATACCAAATTGTAGCCCTCTAGCCTCAGTAGTTTTTATTTTATTAAAGGTTAAGGTTAGCCATGATCGTGCGTCTGGCACGGCTATAGTTGCCAACAACACAGGCCACCACCGGGCTGTGGCTGAAAGTTTCATGGGTGGCGGCTGAGAGTTTCAGGCCTGGCTGAGAGTTTCATACAGCATTATACGCTGTACAGAAAACTCGATTACTAAGTTTTAGGTATCTACAGAGACAAATATCAATAATTATATAAAATTACTTCCCCCCTGAGAGTTAATATTCTCAAGACTTCTACAATTACTCTGCAGAACACTATAAAAAATTTGGAGGAAACCTCATTTCCCACTCATTTCATAAAGATTACAAAACTACCGCAATATAAAACACTGACTAACGGGCATGAGCACACAATCAGCGAACACCGTCGCCCTATATATCTGAAAACGCTCGATTTCAATTAGCGCACCGAATGCCAGGAAACCTGCATCATTAGCCAGCGTAATTGGCACCAAAGAGTGCCCTCACCCAGATACTTTTCACCCAAAGCCAAACCGAATGTCACTCCGATCGCTATAACGACTTCGCGCATTCCGTGAAATCCCAGATGGGATCACGAGCACTCGACAAGGAAGTCTTTTTCAGTAAGGACAGCTTACTGCACATTTCCCTCACATCTTCACATCCGTCAGCGCACTGGTCTCGAGTCGTCACACGAGATATGCGATATACAAAAAAATAATTATATATGAAAAATAGAGGAATAAGAAAGAATTACAAGAGAAATGTTCTAGTCTACAAAAGACAGCCGTCCTCGCTTCTTATTCCTTGCCAAAGAACGCCATATTTTTTGGGAAACTTGATTTTCAAGTCAATGGCCCCTTTGGTAGGCTTGTTCCATATGAACATGGTTCATCTTCTGAATAATAATAATAATAATAATAAATAATAATAATAATAATAATAATAATAATAATAATAATAATAAAAATAATAATAATAATACCATGGGACACCAGAGTAGATGAAAAAGAAAGAGAAAAAATTGATAAGTATCAAGACCCGAAAATCGAAATAACAAGGATATGGAATATGCCAGTGGAAATTGTATCCATAATCATAGGAACACTAGGCACGATCCCAAGATCCCTGAAAAGGAATCGGGAAAAACTAGATGCCGAAGTAGCTCCAGGACTCATGCAGAGAGAAGTGTGCTACTAGAAACAACATATTGAGAAAAGTGAGGGACTCCTGAGGAGGCAGGATGCAACCCGGAACCCCACACTACAAAAACCACCCAGTCGAATACGATGACTGTGACAGACCCCCACCCCAAAAAAAAAATATATATATATAAAAACTATAATAATAATCTTGAAATCATTCTGATTTCTAAGTAGCCATTACTTATCGCTTGCGAAGGACGTGGACATTTGACAATAAAAGGGACATGATATTATTATGGTTCGTAAAATTTGAATAGTGCAAATCTGCTGTTTGCTACCAATTGAAAGGATGAAGTTTTCCACAGCTGCACGTACTGTACGTGTGTCTGTTACCGACAATACGGATAACAAAACAGCTATTTATCAATTACCTTAAATGATTCCAACTACGTTATTCATCCATCCGTGAATTCAAAGAAATGGGAATTTACAGTAAATAAAGCCCATAACACTCATGTATAATATATGAATTCATTAAAGCCCATAACACTCATGTATAATGCATGAATTCATTAAAGCCCATAACACTCATGTATAATATATGAATTCATTATATATATAATATATATGAATTCACTATATATATACTATATGGATTCATTATATAAACACCCAAAGATGGGTTACGTGAGAAAAACTTTATAATTATAGAGATTCATAGGTGGAACAGAAATATACGGAAAAAACGCAAATGAAGGCATGAACTCCATCAGAACAACAGGTTAAATTAGAGGAATTACTTTACTAAGAGTAAAGTGTACGCACATATATATATACATATAAATACATACGTTAACACATACATACATATACATACAACTATATATGTGCATAGACGCATAACTGAATCACGAAAATATGGAAAGTGATGAATATAGAAAAAGACAAAATCCACGAAGGAAAGAGAAACAATGGGGTGCTGCAAGGCTTATAGTCCTTTATTTGCTAAGTGAAGGACTAACAGTCGAAAGGCCTTGCAGCACTCCATTGTTTCTCTTTCCTTCGTGGATTTTGTCTTTATTTATACATACATAAATACACATATATATACAGATATGTGTATGTATTAAGTGTGTGCATACCGCTTGAAGAGAAAGGAATACAAAATGAAAGGCCTGAACTTTAGTCCATGGTAGCCAACAAACCGACAAGAAACAGATACCCAAAAAGCATAGGTTCGAATCCTTAGCGGGTCAGATGCGCTCACACATGATCCCCTTTGAGTGAAAGTTATTCCCAGAATACGGTGAATTCAATATCAAAGGAGTAATTGTTCCTCAATATTTGAGAATGTATGTATGTATGTGTGTATGTATATATATATATATATATATATATATATATATATATATATATATATATATATATATATTATATATATACATACATACATACAACATACATACATACATTATTATACATACATATATATATATATATATATATATATATATATATATATATATGAGGAGTTCAAAGGGGTGACATATCACAGGAGTGCCATAACAAAGGGGTACAACTACAGCTGTAACTTTCAAAGGAGTGACAACCGTCAAACCAGTAACTAAAATATGTTAACAATTCAGTGGTTCTAGCTTTTTTCTTCATAAAATTTTAATAATTTAGTAATAATTTTTATAATTTTTGGCTACTTCGTCACTTCATCGTTATGTCACTCGCTTGTGATGTCACTCCTTCGATACAGAGATATATACATATATATAATATATGTATGTACATATGTATACAGTATATATACACATACACATATATGTATATGTGTACATATATATATATATATATATATATATATATATATATATATATATATATATACTATACTGTATAAATATATATATATATATATTAACTTTATCACATACACAATTGTTCTGTGCATTAGTAGAATTACTAAAAGGACCTCTTTCAAACTGGATGGTAATGGAATATTTATTCAGAAAAAGTTACAGCTTTCTTGGACAAACAGTCCACATTATCAAGTATCCGTACAGATACTTGATAATGTGGACTTCTTTGTCCAAGATTTGTAACAGCTTTCTGAATAAATCTTCATTAGATACCATCCAGTTTGAATATCCTTTTATATATATATATATATATATATATATATATATATATATATATATATATATATATATATATATATATATATATACATGTATATATACAAGCATAAGGCTATAAACCGTATATTATACAACTCACTCTCCTGGGAAATTACATACACCGAAAGGGGACTGTAATTGATAAGCTCTTCCCAAAGAAGACTGAATCTGATATTAAATGGCATTTGTAGCTTCAATTTTGAATCTAAAAATCTCTGAGTATAATGACAATACTTCAAATTATATATATATTTATATATATATATATATATATATATATATATATATATATATATATATATATATATGTATATAATGTATAAGTAAATCCTGAGAGCATTTGGGCCTACTATCATCTCTAAAACTCCTCCATCCCCATCACCAAAATAACCCTCGGTTTTACGCTATAGCCGGGCAATTAGCGAAATGCTGGAAAACGTAGGTAATGGACGCAAAGGGAAAAGAGTTACGATATGGCTCCCACTCACTCCTTTCCGCTGCTGGCGAGGAGGTCCTTTGAAAGCAAACTATCAGGGGGGGGGGGAAGAAGGGGTGCGGGCCAAACCTGCCTCAAAGCAGCCCGTGGTTGGCCTATGAATAAGTAAATACGAAGTTTAAATGAACCTGTTTACTCTCGCCTACAGCCGGCGAATGCCAGAGCATGGAAGGCCGAGTTTGATTTGAAGCTTTATATATTTACGAAACGAAGAACGTAGCAGCAGCAGTAGCAGTCTGGATGTGGGTCAGATCGTATCTGCCGCGCCAGTTTCAGGCGTCATACAGCGAGCTACGATGTTGAGGAGCCTCATGAAGTCGGTTAGAAGGTTGAACACAGTTCCTCTCTCTCTCTCTCTCTCTCTCTCTCTCTCTCTCTCTCTCTCTCTGTGTGTGCACGGGAAAGTCGCGTCATATTCTACAGTATCCACAGACAGAAAGGTCCATCACATATCCTACAGTATCCATAGACAGAAAGTTCCATCACAAATTCTACAGTATCCATAGACAGAAAGTTCCATCACATATTCTACAGTATCCATAGACAGAAAGGTCCATCACTTATTCCACAGTATCCATAGACAAAGGTGTCCATCACATATTCTACAGTATCCTTAGACAGAAAGGTCCACCACATATTTTACAGTATCCATATACAGAAAGGTCCATCACTTATTCCACAGTATTCATAGACAGAGGGGTCCATCACATATTCTACAGTATCCTTAGACAGAAAGGTCTATCACATATTCTACAGTATCCATAGACAGAAAGGTCCATCACATATTCTACAGTATCCACAATACTAAATAAAGCTATACATACACTGCCAGAAGAAAAAAAGCACCTCACTCCGCGATACAGATTTAGTTCAATTACGAAACTTACGGCACCTCGGAAGCAGTATGGCAATGCGACATACCATATACCGTATTCAAGAGCTTTCAATCCAACTATCAGGAGACCAGAAATTCATGTCAAATTTTCTGCAATGATCACGCTGCAATGATACGTCGACTGTACCACCACTGATTTGTAATACAGTATGAGATCAATAAAAAATAGAGCATTATTTCGTTTTAATTAGTAAATAAGCAATATCCCTTGAATGCTGTTACTCATTTTCCTCTCACGTACAATTTCCACGTAAATCCTTCCGTGTCGCAATAACTTTCTGTTCACATGAAGCCCTCAAACTGAATTAGAATGTATTGCCATTCTTAACTATTCTTCATAAGAACGGGTATATACTGTAGGTCAAGACATTAGGTGTATATGTATGTAATATATATATATATATATATATATATATATATATATATATATATATATATATATATACATATACATATATATATATATATTATATATATATATATAAAATATATATATATATATATATATATATATATATATATATATATATATATATATATATATTATTTATATATATATACTGAATATGTATATATTTAAATGTATGTATACATATATTATTTATATATATATATATATATATATATATATATATATATATATATATATATATAATATATACACACATTAGTTCCCAAGTTAGAACTGAACCTTCATCCCGTGGGAAAAAACTGTCACGTCTGGCTAAAAAATATAAGTACAATAAAGACCACCATCCCTCTCGAGATGATAAAAATAAACGCCAATACTATTATGAGCAATAACCTGGATTCTATAAAATCCAGCAGACATATTATTTTTTTAACTGAAAAGGGCAATTTAATAACCATCCCAAAAACGAATTTTATTGAGTGAGAGCTTGAGAAGCTCTTCACGGGTACGAGGACCAAGGTCTCCATCATAAAACAGATCACATCTCGACTCTCCGGGAGAAGAGGGTGACACTGGCTGCTTCACTTTCCCCCAAAGAGCTTTCTTTCCTTCTCTTTCCCTCCCAGTAATCTTTGTGAACACGTCTTGCCAACCGTGACGGTTTTCGCGCGCAGTGGACCAGTTTTTCTGCGATGCTGGGCTTCAGGAGACTTATTCCAGCCTCTTATCACCTGCCACAATGTAAGGGTTGTGTAACTTTTCTGACCTATTTTTCTTCTTCTTTTTCGTTTTGTATCGTACAAAAACTACCCGAAGACGGGCAAAAATTTTCACGTTATTTCAATTCCGTTTCTTTCCCGGCTGGCACGAAGTCCGCAAGCTTTCGGATAGCAGGAAAATATCAAACTTTCTCTAAAGTGTATTGCTTTCCATATTTTCAAGGGGAGGTGTTTTACGCATTTTCTATAACCTCTCATTTCATAAGACTTTTCTAAATTTTGCTTTGTATAATTCAATCAGTTTTCGTCAGCAAGTTGGTTAAAAGTAATAACCCCTATGAAATGGATGTATAAATAAGCAACTTTATTCGCCACTGTAGTATCTACCTAAAACTACAGAGGAAGTCTAAAAATGAAGTGACTGTGAGGAATAATTGCTCTTTTGGATTAAAGTAATGGTGATAAAGGTGACTGTCAGAATAATGGAGACTAACATTACCTGGTATACCAGGTAAAGTTTACCACAGAATTTTGAGTGGGAATGTATGACAGATGACAGATGGACTGATAGGGGAAGAACAGAGTAGGTTTAGGCAAGGGTAATGGTGTGTGGACGAGTGTTTATTATGAAAATTATGTGAGAATTCTGAAAGTAAAAAGTTTATGACTGAACTGATCATGGAAATGTGGAAAGTACTGAAAATATAAGGTAGAGATGAGAAGTTGTAGAGACCCATTTAAATATTCTATGATGGAAGGGAAGCGTGTCAGAATGCACACGTGCGGGAGTGACTAGTTTGATGCAAAAGTGGGCCTGAAGCACGGGCATGTTTTGTCAACTTGCCAGACAGGTGAATGCATGGTGTGTTTAGAGGGGGTTTAACATGTGGCTGGTGTATGATGTAAGTGTTACTGAGTGGCTAATATTGCGGCAGTTTAATGCATGAGATTTGTCTCCATTCATCTCCAATCCAGCAGTTTTAACTGTTTTTGTGGTTGTGAATTTTGTCTTTTCTCTTCACTGTTATATATATATATATATATATATATATATATATATATATATATATATATATATATATATATATATATATATAATATATATATATGTACACAGATACACATACATTCCATACACATACACACATACATACATATACTTACATACTGTGAGTGTACAGAGAACACTCTTATTGAAATATTTTAGGTCACTAATCACAAACAAGACTGTATTTTTTTAAAGTCGAGCTGTCGAGGTGCGTCTTGAGAGAGAGAGAGAGTGAGAGAGAGACTAATGAGCACAAGACAGCCAATCCCTTCCTCACAGGTAATCCAAATCTTCTCTAATGATACACCTTCCCGTAAAAACACCTGAGACAAAAAGGTGCTCGTCTAATTAAGGAACGATGTGTAAACGTACACCTTCGTTTTTGCTCACAGTTGCAGCGTGAAGGCTGCTACATGGACGGAGCATATGTTGGCATGTATGTTGTGAGAATGGTTCGAATAATTCAGCTCATTACCTTGCGTTTCTGAGGACGTGATATCCTGATTTGCTACACAGGCCTTTCCCACATAGTCATTCCTTTCACAATAAAGTCGTTCAAATCCTTAAGGACTCTTAGGAGGCTCACATACTAATCAGTCCACCGCTGCAGCAAGACTTACCAAACTAGGGAAAATATACTCACTAATAAAAATATACGAAATAATGACAAAATAAACAAGTAAAGAATGCGCCGAAGTTTCTTCGGAGCAACGGAGTTTTCTGTACAGCCGCTACAGGGTATAATCAAGGCCATCGAAAATAGATCTATCTTTCGGTGGTCTCGGTATAATGCTGTATGAGCCGCGGCGCATGAAACTTTAACTACGATTGTGGCTAACGTTAACCTTAAATAAAATAAAAACTACTGAGGCAAGAGGGTTGCAATTTGGTACGTTTGATGATTGGAGGGCGGATGATCAACGTAACAATTGGCAGCCCTCGGGCCTCAGTAATCTTTAAGATCTGAGGGGGGACAGAACAAGTGCGGACAGGAAAAAAGTGTGGACAGAATAAAGTACGGACGGACAGACAAAGCCGGGCACAATCTTGCATGACTCAGTTTCGACAAGGAGTGTTTCAAATGCTAAAGAGTTCTAAGGATTTTTAAGGGATAAGTTAATTGACTGTAAATTTAAATTCCCTAAAAATCCCAAATATCTTTAAAAACTTATGCCCAAAATATCGGGATATCATAATTTCTTACCAAACAATAACTTCCCCTTTTGAAAACTGCTAGATAATGATGGGCTATCAGACTGCTTGTCACAATTTCTAGGATTCTGCCCTATCTCTTTTTTTAAACTGGACACAAAAAAAGATTTCCAGCAGCGTAAAATTAAGTTTAAGTATAGAAGCAAATTAATAATAAAAATGAATTTTCGTCACTTATACAAGCGTGACTTTTCTGTACGCACAAACAGTAAGTCATAAACATCGTTTCATTTTCGATTATTGTGACGCCAGATAACCCTCAATTAATCAAATCAAATCATTTCTGATTAGCTTGTAGCTTAATATACATACATACATACATACATACATACATACATACATACATACATACATACATATATATATTGTGTGTGTGTGTTTTTTCGATTTCTATATATATATGTATGTATGTATGTGTATATATGTATGTATGTAATATGTATGTACTGCATGTATGTATGTATGTATATATATATATATATATATATATATATATATATATATATACAGTATATATATATATATATATATATATATATATATATATATATATATATATATATATATATATATATATATATAAAACGACAACTCACACTGAAGACCGAGCTGATGACCCCGAGTCGAAACAGGCAGGGGTTACAGTTTCCATTCGTGCAAAAACGCGTGAGTAAAATATACTTGAAAGTGAATGACGACCATCCCCTGGTACTCAAAAACAGCAGTTGAAAAATTACCTGAAAACAGGCGGAATTTTCGGAACATAAAATGTGGCTTCTGCGAAGATGTAAATTTACGAATCACGAATTCAAGGCACTGGCCTTTAATTGCTTTGACTGAATCCTACTGAGAAGGGTGACCGAGTAAGAAGCAGCTTCATTGGGAGACCAATATTCAACGCGGTTATATAAGGCCAATCTAAACTTTTAATAAGTGTTATGATATTGAGAACTCAGGATGTAACAATATAATATCTAAGCTTAATAACCTAGATATGAGCTTTCCCCTAAAAAAGTTGGAAATTTAATAAAACGTCGTTAGATATCTAAAATGATGATGGATATGCCATGTTCCGAAGCGTTAAATTTGATAAAGGGGGTGGGGGGAGAACTCAGGCACTTAAAGTGTTACTGGCAGAGAACAGATGGCAGAATAAGGAATAAGGGTTGTGGAGTGCTGACTCTGGGGGGTGGGGTGGGGGCGTCCTTCCTCAGGTGTTAGTTCGACTGGATCTCTTTAATTTTCAGACTCACCATATACCCTAAACGACAACGTAAGCAGAAAAATGAAAATATAAAAATATCTGCATTGGTTAACCACATGCATTTGTGGAAAATTCAATAAACAGTATAAAGATGCCACACCCTCACCCAAATACCTCCGTCCAGTCTTGAGGCTTTCTGACCAGATTTAATCAAGTGCCGCACTTGCAACTTTCCCGAATATGGTTACTGTCGATACGCGCTGTAATCCATTGACAAAAGACCTCACATGCATCAATCGTGACACAATTTGCGAGACCAGATCTTGACAAACCGCTCGTAAATTTAGCATGATAATAGTGTCGCTAAATCATTTCAGACGCCATATTTTATAAGCTAGGAAGCATTACATGCAAATTGTGATTTATGGGTCAATATCCAATTTAGCAAAGCTCTGGCCATTTCTGGTACAATTTATTTTCGCGCGGATGTAGCAAACTGATCCGACTGAATTATAAGAGATTGTTTCGGCAATAAAAATCGAATCAAATCTTTGGGCGTCATTATATAAGAACAATAATTGCACGCGATCGGATCCCAAAACAAAACTAGATGGAAATCTCTTTAGTCTCCAATTATTGAAAACTATGAAAACTATACATATATAAACCTTCTGTGGACCAACCGTTGAAATCATCACGGGCGAAAATACATAACTATCAATATTCGAGGCCTTAAATGAACAAAAAATAAAGTCAATTTTCCTAATATTCACTATTATTTTTACATGTGAAATTAGCATGAACATACTATTTATCTGAATGCCAAAGGCTGCACTAATAAATAACTCTCATAGCAGTGCAAAGAAGTAACCTGCAAAATCCAATGATCGATCCTTCACAAAATATATTCCACAAGACCCTCAAGACTATGCAAACTAATAAGACCCACAGAATTTGCGGGAGAAATTAACACTATCCAGTTACGATCCTTATTGTAAACACGGTCTTTTTTCCTAACTTCGAAGCTATACTGACAATCTTCCCCTACTGGATTCTATAGGTTTAATAAGTAGGATCCACAACTAGATCCTCGTACTGTTGACTTCAGAATCTCAGACACTATACTTGTAATAGGGGTTCATGACTACAATATTTACTAAATCTCAGGGAGACAATATCCTAGGAATCATCGTGCTTGCTAAGCATTACCTGTTCCAAGGATTCACTGACAGATTCAGGAGTAACATCTCTCGTTTATGAAACAATAAGACAAGCTGGGGTCTATATGCTTGGTAGTTATGAATGGGAGCAACTCTGGAAAGCTCATGCCTGTGACTGGGGGCCCTTTCTCAATTGTGCCTATCCATTTACAGCTCAAAATCCGTTGAGGATTCACTGGTTAAATCAAGAAAGGTCAGTTCCTTAATTCATACAGTTCCCAGGTGAAGGCCAATGTCACCAGCAGTTGCCTATTGGTTTTTAACCAAGGTCGTCCACCAGGAATCCAGACGGAAAGCCGTGAAAACAAAGCACTCAGCAACTTAACCCTCTCTACCATGTCATTCTACTGCCAATGATTTCTGGCGCTCCTCCTGAACACGGCCACACTTTTCGATTGTGGCTGTAGCCTTTAGCTCAAACGGTGTCACCCTACAATGAACAGCTGGTCGTACCCTGTGCTTGGAGCCATAATCCACAGAATATAGCTGGGCTAGTTTGACTAGCTACTCCCTTAACCAAATAATAGCATTAATAACAATAATTAATTTCCAAGCTACCAAGATTATTAAGCGTAAATACCAATTATGACAGTCAGAGCTTGTTTAAAAATAAAATTACAAAATTACTATGGTGATACAAAACCCACTGTAACAATTGTGATAATAAAATAACGAAAGGACTCTGGTGACACAAAACCCACTATAACGATAGTTATAACAAATATAATACAAATAATACTGTAATACGAGACAAGAGGAGGCTTCGACAGCTACCCAACATTCCAGGTCTGACCATGGAAAATCCACCTTTATTCAAGGACCGTCACTCTCAAAGAATAAAATTGGCCTCTGCTGATGAGAATGTTTAGTGGACTCAAGAAATTAAATCGAGTATGCACACCCCATCAGAATAATAACAGTTTAGCACTGAAGTCTTTCCTTCAACCCTTGAAACACTGGAATTTATGGCCGCAGTCTTTCTGCAGTAGAAGGATAGCCCAAGAAATTCCTGTGAGTCCTCAAATGGCGAGAGGGTGCATAAACCTTAAAACGCCACACCATAAAATAAGTGCACACTCGTTTCTGCCGGTCTTATGCAAATTATAAGATAACACTTTATTACCTCTGGAAATATACAACTTTTCTCATGGAGCGTTTTCCCTTTTAAATTTGGAGCTCCTGCATTTTAAGCATGCCTACGAAATGGTGTTACTGATCGCAATCTAAAATTTACCTTGATCTAACGTTCTTCCAAGAATGACTTAACGATGCAGTTGCTACTCTCGAGGTACAGTTACCATTAACTTACGGGCAATATTTTCGTCAATAATCTGCTAAGCAGAAAGAGACTCCGTTCTCCTCCTACTCCTCCTCCACCTCACAGCGGCCTGGTAACGCCCGTCAGACCAACACTTCTCACTCTTGTTCTGTAGCAATCAATAGCAGGCGCCATTACCTATTTCAGCGGTTGTTTCCTAACTTCGCTTTTCGTCGCATCCCCATCAGATCAATAAACGTCTACAGGAATCTGATCTGGAATATTTGTCTTTAAGAAAGCTGCTATATGTGGGATTTGCCATAGTATAAGAATAAAATATAAGAATAAAAACAATAAAAGTTTACTATGTATAATACATCTACAGACTGGAAGTCGAGAACGCAAACGCCTCTCAATGTCTTCCGTTCATACCCGCTTCTGAATTGCAGAAAGTTGTGCAAACTTAAGTGCCTAAAACTCAAGTGCCTATAAACGATGCTCTCCTCTCCTCCTTCATCTTTCTACACATCTGTCCCTTGCCCCAATATTTACAGAACTCCCTTTCCTCTTCTGTTCAGCTAGAAAACCGCCTTCATTTCTTGGGCGGCCCCCATTGCAAGTGAAACGGTCAAATGAGATTGTCGCTCTCAATTCAGCCTGCCTCTCGCCACCCGAGAAATTCCGGCGTGATTAACTGACAACCCATTTTTTTTATTGTTCGGAATTGCAGTCCGCGTTTGAGTCTGACGGGAGAGGACCATCAGCGTGGAGAGAAGGAACAATGTTGTCAAGGCAATGTTAGATGCGCTTTGTCGAGAATTATTGACACATTCTACGTTGCGGCGAAATAATGAATAGAATCCATTTTCGACATTAAATCTATTCGTCGAGCTACTCCTTTATATTTTTACTATTAAAAAGAGAATTTCGTTACGATGCCTCATTTCCAATCCAAAATTCCTTTTCAGCAACATTTATTAATGCGTTGGTTTCTAAGAGAAATTCTGTAAGACTTTATAAAATAGTTTCTCTATCCTTAACCTATTAACATATTCTACAACTAATGAGTAGTACCCTTGCATTAAGAGACCCAGTAATGACTCCAGAGGAATAAAGCATCCCTCCTTTGTAAAGCATCCCTCCTTTGTAAAGCATCTCCTTTGCTCCCGTCTTTGTAAAATGTTAAAGCCATCATCACAACAAGAATCTGGTTTAACCTGAATATGACTGCACGCAATTTGTTAAATCTCAGAGAAAACGATTACAAACAAAAAGTCTCTCTCTCTCTTATTCCCTAAACGTTAAGACGAAACATTCATCTATTCTCTCTACCAAACTGATCTTGTTTCAATCTGTTCTCCTTCCACTGATCTTCCCACTGATTTTGTTTCAGTCTGTTCTCCTTCCACTGATCTTGTTCAAATCTGTTCTCCTTCCACTGATCTTGTTTCAATCTGTTCTCCTTCCACTGATCTTGTTTCAATCTGTTCTCCTTCCACTGATCTTCCCACTGATGTTGTTTCAGTCTGTTCTCCTTCCACTGATCTTGTTTCAATCTGTTCTCCTTCCACTGATTTCGTTTCATGTTCTCCCTTCCACTGATCTTCCCACTGATTTTGTTTCAATCTGTTCTCCTTCCACTGATCTTGTTCCAATCTGTTCTCCTTCCACTGATCTTGTTTCAATCTGTTCTCCTTCCACTGATCTTCTTTCAATCTGTTCTCCTTCCACTGATCTTGTTCCAATCTGTTCTCCTTCCACTGATCTTGTTTAATCTGTTCTCCTTCCACTCTTTTCCCACTGATTTTTGTTTCAATCTGTTCTCCTTCCACTGATCTTGTTTCAATCTGTTCTCCCTTCCATCGATCTTCCCACTGATGTTGTTTCAGTCTGTTCTCCTTCCACTGATCTTGTTTCAATCTGTTCTCCTTCCACTGATCTTCCCACTGATTTTGTTTCCAACCTGTTCTCCTTCCACTGATCTTGTTTCCAATCTAATTTCTCCCTTCCACTGATCTTCCCACTGATGTTGTTTCAATCTGTTCTCCTTCCACTGATTTCGTTTCAATCTGTTCTCCTTCCACTGATCTTCCCACTGATTTTGTTTCAATCTGTTCTCCTTCCACTGATCTTGTTCCAATCTGTTCTCCTTCCACTGATCTTGTTTCAATCTGTTCTCCTTCCACTGATCTTGTTCCAATCTGTTCTCCTTCCACTGATCTTGTTTCAATCTGTTCTCCTTCCACTGATCTTGTTCCAATCTGTTCTCCTTCCACTGATCTTGTTTCAATCTGTTCTCCTTCCACTGATCTTGTTTCAATCTGTTCTCCTTCCACTGATCTTGTTCCAATCTGTTCTCCTTCCACTGATCTTGTTTCAATCTGTTCTCCTTCCACTGATCTTCCCACTGATTTTGTTTCAATCTGTTCTCCTTCCACTGATCTTGTTTCAATCTGTTCTCCTTCCACTGATCTTCCCACTGATGTTGTTTCAGTCTGTTCTCCTTCCACTGATCTTGTTTCAATCTGTTCTCCTTCCACTGATTTCGTTTCAATCTGTTCTCCTTCCACTGATCTTCCCACTGATTTTGTTTCAATCTGTTCTCCTTCCATGATCTTGTTTCCATCTGTTTCTCCTTCCACTGATCTTGTTTCAATCTGTTCTCCTTCCACTGATCTTGTTTCAAATCTGTTCTCCTTCCACTGATCTGTTCCAATCTGTTCTCCCTTCCACTGATCTTGTTCAATCTGTTCTCCTTCCACTGATCGGTTTCAATCTGTTCTCCTTCCACTGATCTTGTTTCAATCTGTTCTCCTTCCACTGATCTTGCTTCAATCTGTTCTCCTTCCACTGGACCTTGTTTCAATCTGTTCTCCTTCCACTGATCTTGTTTCAATCTCTGTTCTCCTTCCACTGATCTTGTTTCAATCATTTCTCCTTCCACTGATCTTGTTTCAATCTGTTCTCCTTCCACTGGGATCTTGTTCCAATCTGTTCTCCTTCCACTGATCTTGTTTCCAATCTGTTTCTTCCACTGATCTTGTTTCAATCTGTTCTCCTTCCACTGATCTTGTTCCAATCTGTTCTCCCTTCCACTGATCTTGTTTCAATCTGTTCTCCCTTTTACTGATCTTGCTTCAATCTGTTCTCCTTCCACTGATCTTGTTTCAATCTGTTCTCCTTCCACTGATCTTGCTTCAATCTGTTCTCCTTCCACTGACCTTGTTTCAATCTGTTCTCCTTCCACTGATCTTGTTTCAATCTGTTCTCCTTCCACTGATCTTGTTTCAATCTGTTCTCCTTCCACTGATCTTGTTTCAATTCTGTTCTCCTTCCACTGATCTTGCTTCAATCTGTTCTCCTTCCACTGATCTTGTTTCAATCTGTTCTCCTTCCACTGATCTTGTTTCAATCTGTTCTCCTTCCACTGATCTTGTTTCAATCTGTTCTCCTTCCACTGATCTTGTTTCAATCTGTTCTCCTTCCACTGATCTTGCTTCAATCTGTTCTCCTTCCACTGATCTTGTTTCAATCTGTTCTCCTTCCACTGATCTTGTTTCAATCTGTTCTCCTTCCACTGATCTTACTTCAATCATTTCTCCTTCCACTGATCTTTGCTTCAAAATCTGTTCTCCTTCCACTGATCTTGTTTCAATCTGTTCTCCTTCCCACTGACCTTGTTTCAATCTGTTCTCCTTCCACTGATCTTGCTTCAATCTGTTCTCCTTCCACTGATCTTCTTCAATCTGTTCTCCTTCCACTGATCTTGCTTCAATCTGTTCTCCTTCCACTGATCTTGCTTCAATCTGATTCCTCCTTCCACTGACCTTGTTTCAATCTGTTCTCCTTCCACTGATCTTGTTTCAATCTGTTTCTCCTTCCACTGATCTTGCTTCAATCTGTTCTCCTTCCACTGATCTTGTTTCAATCTGTTCTCCTTCCACTGGGATCTTGTTTCAATCTGTTTCTCCTTCCACTGACCTTGTTTCAATCTGCTCTCCTTCCACTGATCTTTGCTTCAATCTGCTCTCCTTCCACTGACCTTGTTTCAATCTGTTCTCCTTCCACGACCTTTGTTTCAATCTGTTCTCCTTCCACTGACCTTGTTTCAATCTGTTTCTCCTTCCACTGACCTTGTTTCAACCTGCTCTCCTTCCACTGATCTTGCTTCAATCTGCTCTCCTCCACTGACCTTGTTTCAATCTGTTCTCCTTCCACTGATCTTGTTCCAATCTATGCTCCCCTTCCACTGACCTTGTTTTCAATCTGTTCTCCTTCCACTGATCTTGTTTTCAATCTGTTCTCCTTCCACTGATCTTCTTCAATCTGCTCTCCCTTCCACTGATCTTGTTTCAATCTGTTCTCCTTCCACTGACCTTGTTTCAATCTGTTCTCCTTCCACTGACCTTGTTTCAATCTGTTCTCCTTCCACTGATCTTGCTTCAATCTGCTCTCCTTCCACTGACCTTGTTTCAATCTGTTCTCCTTCCACTGACCTTGTTTTCAATCTGTTCTCCTTCCACTGACCTTGTTTCAATCTGTTCTCCTTCCACTGATCTTGTTTTCAAGTCGCTCTCCTTCCACTGATCTTGCTTCAATCTGCTCTCCTTCCACTGACCTTGTTTCAATCTGTTCTCCTTCCACTGACCTTGTTTCAATCTGTTCTCCTTCCACTGACCTTGTTTCAATCTGTTCTCCTTCCACTGACCTTGTTTCAATCTGCTCTCCTTCCACTGATCTTGCTTCAATCTGCTCTCCTTCCACTGATCTTGTTTCAATCTGTTCTCCTTCCACTGACCTTGTTTCAATCTGCTCTCCTTCCACTGATCTTGCTTCAATCTGCTCTCCTTCCACTGACCTTGTTTCAATCTGTTCTCCTTCCACTGACCTTGTTTCAATCTGTTCTCCTTCCACTGACCTTGTTTCAATCTGTTCTCCTTCCACTGACCTTGTTTCCAATCTGCTCTCCTTCCACCTGATCTTGCTTCAATCTGCTCTCCTTCCACTGACCTTGTTTCAATCTGTTCTCCTCCCACTGACCTTATTTCAATCTGTTCTCCTTCCACTGACCTTGTTTCAATCTGTTCTCCTTCCACTGACCTTGTTTCAATCTGCTCTCCTTCCACTGATCTTGCTTCAATCTGCTCTCCTTCCACTGACCTTGTTTCAATCTGTTCTCCTTCCACTGACCTCGTTTCAGTTTTATTCAAACTGCTCGGCGTTACGGGCACTGCTCCTTTTTCACTCGGGACACGGTTACTTAAAACGAAACAATAAAACATAATTACATTCCGCGGAATTGTGACTCGGGCAATTAAGCGTGGCAGTTTCAAAGAAGTCTAGAATGACTGCTTTGGGAAAGGAGACTCTCGGGTAATATTTCGTACACAAAGGATGCATTAACCGAGCTGTAAAAATATCAGCTCCAAGTCATTGAGATTCACAAGGATCCTTGAAAAATAAATGAATTACAAACAGAATATAACGTCGTCATGATGATATTCTTGAAGCGTATTATTTGTTTACGTTAAGGTTTCTACAAGCGTACATTTGCCTGATTTGAAATATATATATATATATATATATATATATATATATATATATATATATATATATATATATATATATATATATATATATAATATATATACTATATACTTCATAAAAAATTGAGACTCGAAGGTGATTAGCACTGCTACCATATTTTCTAAAAACCCGTTCAAACTTTACAGGAAAAAATAGGTGGTAACCTGGTAGATTTAGGTTTTTTTTTTTTTTTTTTTGAGCGGCGTTGCCACTTCCTCGTGCAGATGATTAAGGGGTCACTGTAATAAACAGGATTATAGTTCCCTTCATGTAAAAGTAATAATAACTTGAACAGTCTCAGAACAGTTCATCAGCGAAAAGTATGGAAAAAGCCAGAAGTCATCAAAACCGACCAAATATTTAACTTCAGAGGAATCTTAGACGGTTTAAAACTCCCCAAAAATAAAACCTAACGAAGATGAAAGAGTGCCAACGTGACATGCCAGCGTGTAAAATGGAAAGGCGACGCGTGGTACTCGTTCGGTACAGCACGGAGTGAGTAACCGAAGCTCCTTGGCAATGAAGGAAACGACCCTTGTCAGGTCCCATCAAGGACCAATATATATCTACGAGGGATGCGTCAGCCTCACTCTTCCTCTGCCTCGTCAAGAAAAGTATGGCGAAATGCGAGGAAAGTGAATAACATGGCGGATGAAGAAAAGCAACCGAGATGGAGGGATTAAACAAAAATTAAATTCTGTGAACATGCGATCAACTGTCTTTGCAAAACTGTTTTCGATAAAGTTACTCGATGACAAATATTTATTATTCGCTATAATGCTAAATGTAGAGGACTTGGAATTAGAAAATATTTTTTGCCCTGCGGTATATCCTATGAAAATGCTACGCGCTTGTTTGAGTGCCTATACTGTACATCTAACATACATATATGCGTACACGCTTCACAAACATAAACATTACATATATATATATATATATATATATATATATATATATATATATATATATATATATATATATGTATATATATATATATGTGTGTGTGTGTTTAGTAATGGGTATGTATGTGTGTAATGTGTACATAGATATATATATATATATATATATATATATATATATATATATATATATATATATATATATATATATATATATATATATATATATATATATATATGCATTTATGTATGTATGTATAAAACGAGAACAATTACCACTTTTAAATGGTTTTGTTCGCAATTAGTAAATTACATTTCCAGCTAAAATTTGAAATATCTATGACCTTCACATTCTAACTTAATCCGCAATAAGTTTTCTATTTAGAGGACAGTAAGATAATTAAGTGATGAGTTTTCTCGTAGTAAAAACAACGAATCACAGAGGACTCTGTCATAACCTGACTGAAAAGAGAAACAAATAATGTGAAATAGCTATATACAAGTAAAATCATAAGCCATGCACGCTTCTTTAAAACGTAGTATTCGATATATCTACAAAATGGGAATATTTTCAAAAAGAAGGTTTGCAGAAAGTATTTAATATATGACGATCATCATTAAAATAAAAATAAATTATAATGATAATAGCAAATATAATGACGGAATCTTCCACCCCAGAAATACCCACTTCAATAAGACAGAATCGTACCACACACGCTCCACTTACTGTTTTCAGACCCGAGGCTATTCATAGCAAGGTCTCAAAAAATGCACTCAATAATTATTTCAGTCATTTTCCTGGACCCCAGTATCAGCTCTTCGTTGCAGACGAGGGGTTTCGAAAGTTCTAAAATAATGAAAAAGATGGTAACTTTTCGAAAGTTCTTCCTGTTTTCGAGAGTTCTATATATTTCTTTTAGTATCAGTAAGTTGCAATAAAGAATTTATCTGTACTGGAGAAGTGATGAAAGCATTATCCGTACACAATGCAAGTACACATCTTGCATCGAAATGAGGAGACCTGGGACGGACACTCGATGCCTTCTTCTAGTCCGGGCCCTTATAAAGCAAGATTAGGGAAATGAAAGGCATAAAGAAAGGGCTAATAAAAGATACTACCCAAACATTTCTGCCCTAGGAACCGCCAATGACTTGGTATGCTTGTCCTGGATGATACTGAGAGATACGAATAGCATTCCATTACTGGATGTGAGGCTTGGAGTTCGACACATGACCTGAACATAGTATATACTATATATACTACCATGCCCTGTATTCATGTCGCAAGATAGATATCACAGAAGCAAAATTCATATTCATGTCGCAAGACATCACAGAAGCAAAAATCAGATTCATGTCGCAAGATAGATATCACAGAAGCAAAATTCATATTCATGTCGCAAGATAGATATCACAGAAGCAAAATTCATATTCATGTCGCAAGATATCACAGAAGCAAAATTCATATTCACGTCGCAAGATATCACAAGCAAAATTCATATTCATGTCGCAAAATATCACAGAAGCAAAAATCATATGCATGTCGTAACATATCACAGAAGCAAAAATCATACTCATGCCGCAAGATATCACAGAAGCAAAAACCATATTCGTGTCGCAAGATATCACAGAAGCAAAAATCATAAGACACTGAGATTGGGAAAGGATGACAGGGTAGGTGGTCAAGATTGGAAGGACAAAGGCTCATTGTATAGCGACGTAGGGTGCAGCCGTAGGGTTGGCAATTATAGAGTCAGGAAAACTTTGGGGATGAATGAATAAGTGTGTCTGTTAGTGTAAGAATATTTCTGTTACAATGAGTCTTAGGGGTAAATAGTGTGACATCAAGTGTGTAGGATCCTCAGGGTGAAAGAGAAATGTTTTTCATACAATTGTCTGTATAAATGCGGGTTTGCGAAAGGAAGTAGAATGTAGATGATATGGAGTATGATGATACAGTAGAGAGGTGTGGTGCGCATGGAATGAACAAGAATGGAGATGGGTAAGTGGAAAAGTGTCTTGAAAAAGGTCTCTAGTGTTGGG
>NC_089796.1:75931362-75948862 GCF_040412425.1 Macrobrachium rosenbergii | reverse complement strand
GTGCGTATGTACTTTAATGGCCTACTAAACATAAATTGTACTGTACATGCAGAGGAGATAAACAGAATTGGCTTGACAATCCTGGGTGGCATTACCCCATGCTACCGAGGAGAATCAATAAACATCACATTGGCTTTGAATGTCGTCTTAAAGGTGACTTATACGGACAAGACGATTCTCCAGGAGAAGAGAAAGTCTGCGTCCGAGTTGGCGTATTTGTGCATGGAAATCTTTTAACGCCAGAAATCAGGTCACGCCATTAACCTGCATGTTAACATGATTTATCTGGTTTCAATTGATATCACCTCCTCTCGCTCCATTCCATGGGATTTTTACAGCGTTTCTGGTCGTATTACACTTTATATGTAACGTAAATGTTATATATTTGCAGAGTAGTTACAAATGTGAGTGCTTTCGACTATGTATGGGCGTCGTCTACGATACGTTTCTTTGTTCTTTATCGCAATTACGTAACGAAAAGGCATTTTTCTTTTCCATAGCGTTCATTAAATATTTAAAATATATACTTAATATATTAAATAAATATGAAAATCTTCGATAAATAAATCCACCAAAAACCATCTCGATGCTTTTCAGTGAAGATTTTCCCGGAAACGCGTTCTATCTATAAGAATAAAGTCCTTATCAGTCTCACCTTTATTATCACTTTACCATGCTGGGATTCATCAAACTTTCCCCATTTCTTCTCTTGAAGTATGAGAACTTTCAACCCAATTGCTCTTACGCTTCTCGGCCGTTTATAACTTTGCCCAGGTTTGAAATGGAAAAAAAAAAAAAGGAAAAAACTTTATGCCTTTAACCTTCCATCTGGTATTTTGAAATACGGGGAAATTTTTAACACCCTGGCCATATTTTCCTTCCTATTTTTCCTCTCGTTTTCTGAATATTTTGTTTTCAGAGCAAATATATATATATATATATATATATGTATGTATATACAAGTTTTTGTCTATTTAGATGCTGTACTCTTTTTCGTTTCGAATTCATGACTCTCCAGCTGAAAAAATACAACAATCAAGAGTTCCGACTTCCAAACACTATTTTCACCTCGTAGCATATATTCGTTTTATACACTGAAATCGACTTCCTACGCTTTCCTTGGAACTCTTTTAAGAATATGACGAAAAGACTAAATGAAGTATAGGAGGAGATAATACATTAAGGATGTGGAAAAGAACACATTAAATTATTCCTGTATTCTTCACATGGCGTAAATTATGTACACATACTATTATATAGAAGTATACACAATCCCTCCCTCGCTCTGTATACACATATGTTAGCACCCCTGTGAACTTTATTATTATTATTATTATTATTATTATTATTATTATTATTATTATTATTATTGAAAAGAAGAACCCTATTCATACGGAACAAGCCCACCAAAACGACAAATGACTTGTAATTCAAGCTTCCAAGAATATTAAGGTGTTCATTTCGAAAATAGTAACAGAGGCAATGGGTAATATAGGAAGAGGAGATGAATCTTGAAAGATAGATAAATTAACTCTGCTAATAAAATGGACAGCGGAAATCGTTAAACCAGGTGATAGATATTTTTTTTTTTTTGGGGAGGATCTGTGACACTCAGTTGGTTAGACACATCGGTCTTCATGGAATTTCTTAAATGGCTAATAACCACTAGGCATGGCATCAAGTAAAAAAATTAAGTAGGACTGGGTCTTCCAACTCTTCTGGTACCCAAAGGATCGTAGCTGCCACTTACTATTCTCCCACGGGTTGTGTGACTAAGATATATATATATATATATATATATATATATATATATATATATATATATATATATATATATATATATATATATATTATATATATATATATATATATATATATATATATATATATATATATATATATATATATATATATATATATATATATGTATATATAATGGAACTTTGCTGAAGCACGTTCCTCACTAAGGCAAGATTTTTATGCATTAAAATAGGTAACAGTCAAATAGATAAGACGAAATTTTTGATTGACTGTAAACTGATGCAAATATTTTTTTATTTCCTGAACCCACGGCACAATTTTAATCTGCGTTAACTGTTCTTATCACTTAGCGATATTTATTGCAATAATACGTAGATATGAAAAACGTAACAAAGCAGACATGCAACTTTAAGGAATATTAATATTAATATCCATCTACAGAAATCGTTTTCGACAAATTCTGAACACGTTTCGAACTTACACGCGTTTTGTCAACTCAATACCGCTTCACTTCATTTCAGCTTTCCATTGAACTCAAATTTCAGATTTCCTCCTTCCCGAAACTTTATTATTCCCGCGTCTTTTAATTTTCCTTTCATGAGCAGAGCTCATTTTCCAGTTCCTCTTCCTTGCCTACTTCACCTCATTAACCTAGAGTCTCTTTCTTCTCAGCAGCATTTTCTCGGATTCGTTCCGCAATTGATCCGAACACATTGCAATTCGCCACGTTTACGACAGCGCACGAACACACAGCATGCGGATTAGTAAGGACAAACTGTTATCATTGTCGCATAACATCAAAATCCGCCCAACCCCCCATGGTGAAATTTCTTCGACTGTTAGACTGTCAGGGTTAATCAATCAGTCTTTACGCCATTTTTGCTGCCTTTCTTTTTTAAATTAAAATTTATACTTTCAACCCATTCAACTGAATGCAATTCATTTAATTTACTCGAGGTATTTCCATCTGCATTCTAATTCCTGTATGGTTCTCATTTAGGAATTCAGATGACGTGCACAAATTACGAAAACCATTTCTTTGCTAATAAAGTCTAAACGAAAACTGGTCTTGAAATGAACTGCGGTTCATCACCGTAAAACGCTCATTGCAAATGCACTATCATTGATAACTCTGACAACAAAATAATGGTCTAAATTGTTAGCAATTCTGTTTGATTTCGTTAACTGCCGAAAAGAACAGTGTAACTTCTCCTCTCCACTGGACGACAAAAATGAAAACTCTCCCATTTTCTGAAACCTATTGTCGGAAGTATCAGATTCGAGACAACGTGATACATCAATCACAGGCAAATTTTCCCGCATTTCAATTCAACCAGCGAGGTGACGATCATGCATAAACTTTAGGACAAAACCCCAAGTACTGGGATCAATATGACAGTTTAGCGCTATGCGTATAAATGGGTTGTTAAGCGGTAAAACCCAACTGAAATAGTATTTTAAGAACAGATTTCATTCCATAAACACTCGACTGTTACATTTATGGAAAAATTCATTACAGACATTCCTTTAAAATGGCATGTCAATTAAAAATTGGTAAAATCGGTCAAACAAAATACCACTTCATTAAAAGGTTAATTTTTATAAAAAAAAGGTTAATTTTTAAAAACTTTGACAAGGGCACCCATATAAGACCCATCCCCCCCAAAAATTTCAGCGACAGATTTCCCTTCACGAATAAAAATCCGCCGCCCATCATATTACCTGGACCTGGGCGCCAGAAAATGCTAAACTGACAGTCACATGTCACAGTGAGAACACTCTGTTACCCTGTTGCCTTCTAAAATATACCTCCCAAATTATGCTGGTGAATCAGGCGGCTGTGCCCAGCACGCACAGGCCTTAAAACAATTTCGGTTCTATGAGCCTGATCAGACTGGAAAAATGTAGGTCAAAATTCTACATTCTGTCGTATCTGTTTATATTCTAGTCGGCGAGGTGAGCTTACATTTCAGTCGGCAAGGTGAGTTTATATTTTAGTCGGCAAGGTGAGCTTACATTTCAGTCGGCAAGGTGAGCTTACATTTTAGTCGGCAAGGTGAGACGAAGGCCATCTTTCTCGCCATTTCTTACGCATATATGACTTTGTAAGTCGTTTCATGTCAAAGTACAGAACTATGATTATTTGACTGAAATTAAACTTAGCAGTTTTCCTTAGGGATTTACCAATCTTCTCATTTCCCTGAATCCCAACATAGGCTGGGATCCAGCATTTACAGATGTATTTCCACCAAATGCTAAAACCAGAGAAGTAATGATCCATATCGCAGGAACAAAAATCAACATCGAAAATTACAAGGCTTGACAGTTTCAGAAATGATTCACACGATTCGCCGATTCAAAATGTTGCAGAAAAAATGACAAGCAGTCATGACTCCAACCTAAGAAAAATAAATGACAGTTCATGTTAAATTTCCTTTGAGGAGAATGTCCCCACAAAATGAAGAGATCTATTAAGCTCAAGTTGTTATAGCACATGAATAACTTAAAATTCAGTACTCCAGCACAAATACAACTCATTTTTCTTACTACTTTTTTTCTGACGATTATAACCTTTGTTCTTTCAAAAGATCAATTTGCTGTATTAACACCTCTTGAATAAACCTTTACAAGGTTTGAAGTTTACATCTACCACTTTGATCATTCCTTTCAAATTTCCCAAGTTCTCTGAAAAGTCCACCCGCCCGCTTTGTGAATGAATATCATACACACGTGGATACAACATATCTTACAACTAAGTGATCTCCAATCAGCTTCCTTGAGCATCCATGTCACTTACCTTTATTACAAGTCATGTCGTCTTACGGTATTTCGTTTATAAGGAAGAATAAGGCACAAAGGCCTGAAAAGAGGCACAACTCGGTAACTATGATGCATTTCTTGAACATCTTTTATAATGTACTGTAGTGAAGTTGCTTAGTAAGTTAAAACTTTTACATTACGTTCTCATTCCGCCATTATCGACAATACAATCAAAGTGTCCAAAGCACCTGAACATTCAAAGGAAACAGAAAAAATAAGGCAGCAATCCCTACAAAAAATTAACAGGACGGGAGGCATAATTCAGAAGCGTTCTGGAGGTACCGGGGAATTCCAGACGGTCTAGTCAAGAGGCGTTGGAATGGGAGGCATCTAGCATGCAGCTGATTGGTGCGGGAAGTTATATTTACAGGATATAATCCTGAGTAAACATTATAAAGATGAACGTAGCATGTACCGCTGAATTAGTTTTCTCAAACGTACGTCTGATATATATATATATATATATATATATATATATATATATATATATATATATATATATATATATATATATAATATATATATATATATATATATATATATATATATATATATATATATATATATATATATATATATATCAAATATAAGGGAATATATAGAAATGGCAAAATGTGAAAATAAATAAATAAACACACATATATACATATATGTATAAATAATGAACACATGAGAACGTTTCACTGAAATAAATTTCTGGCTCACACTGGGAACCAACCTCGGTCTCCAGAGTGACAGGCCAAGGTGTTACCGACTCGACTACCAAGGGGGAAACCTCTGGTACGGTGCACTTAGGTTTCAACTTCTTTTATGAATATATATATATATATATATATATATATATATATATATATATATATATATATATATATATATATATATCATTACAGGTGAAAATAAGAATTAGTGTGTAGGTCCTGACCATTTTGACTTTATTTCAAGCCATTGACGAAGGACTGATACAGAGTGTGAGAAGTCACAAATATATATACTACAAGAACAGTACTGACGAACATACACAACCGTTAGAGGCTCCATATCCCCACTCAGGCCGGTGTCGAGGGTAGGAGTGGCTTTAAAACTCATTTGGCTAAAAATCACAATAGACTCTCAGGGGACATTGCTGATAAACAGACCATACCCCACCTCAGATCCACACCTGACAGGTGTCATGGAGGCGAGGTTGGGAACTCATTAACATTACTACCCTCGTACTGTGTTTACAAATATGATAATCCCATTTTCATATATCTCTACTGCCTACCTTAAAGTTTAAACAATTTACAAATTTCTTTTGATATTAAAGGATCAAGTTTATACATCCCTTGACTGATATTCATATTATGGTTGTAACTTTCTTTTATGAAGCTAGATTCAATGATGTTCTTTCCAGTGCATTATTAGAATACAATCCTTTTTGCCCCTTCCCAGTTGATAGCATGATTGTTCTCACTAACATGTACAAATATACCACTGTTCCTTTGCATATCTCACACATTTCTTATGTTGTTCAATTCTTTTTCCAGTGCTTTCCCGGTTTGGCCAATATAAAAGTTGTCACAAGACTTACGGAATTTTATATACACACCCTTTAATATTGTCTGGGGAGTTCTTGATAAAGTACATTTTTCATTGTTGTATTGTTCTTAAATGCGACATTAACACCAAAATTCTTAAGAAGATGAGGATATCTTTCATACTATTATTATAAGGCAGAACAAACCAAATTTTTTGTGTTGTAAGGTTCTTTCTGGTTTTGATACATAGTCTTTTGCCGCTTCATATGCACTGTTTAATACACTATCAGATATTTAAATTTTTTTGCCTGCATTCCTAATCTTTTATCTATTTCATCATCAATATATTCAGGGCTACATACCCGTAATGCTCTTAAAAACATAGATGAAAAACACTGACTTTTTAACCTTATTGCTTTGTCCAGAATAGAAATGCATAGGAAGAAATATTAGTGGGTTTCTATACACACTATTTTAAACCCACTACTATTTCTTCTGCATGAGGACATCCAGAAACGGTAAGCACCATCATTTTCCATTTCCATCGTGAATTTAATTGATGGTACTAATTGATTTAACTTAGCAAAAAGTTTTTTACATCTTGGTTCCTAGCCATACACAAATTATGTCGTCAACATACCTAAACCATGTTACATTACATGGGATTATGTTGTTTAATATCTTTTCAAAAAATTCCATATACAAGTTACTTAACACTGGGGACAGAGGGTTTCCCAATTGCCATACCAAATTTTGTGAGTAAAATTTACCATTAAATTCAAATTTACAATCTTTTACACATAATTTAATCAGTTCAATTAAAGTACTTTTAGAAAATGGGATATCCAGCTGTGTGTTCTCTAACAATTCAGATAAAAACGCCATCAGATCATCTATTGGCACCTTTGTGAATAGTGATACAACATCAAAACTTACAAGCCTGGATTCACTATTAATCTCTACACTATTTAGTTTTTTATCAGGTCCACATTATTCTTGATATTTGCATTTGAGATGGTACCTACTAATGGGTTGAGAATATCTACTAAGTACTTCGCTAGCTTGTATGATGGAACCAACTGAACTGATAATTGGCCTGGCAGGAAAGTTTGCTTTGTGAGTTTTTATTGTACCATACATGTATGGTACAGCGATGGAGAGGTCACACACAACTTCTTTATAAGGCTTTCGTTACCTTTTAACAGGTTTTCACTTTCTTATTGAAACCACTATTCACATTTTCTATCGGGTTCTTATTTAATTCTTTATATGTGTTATCATCACCTAAAAAAGATTTTGCATTTTTCTATATATTCACTTTTATTTAAAATTACAAGGGCGCCTGAAAAACCTGTTAAAAGGTAACGAAAGCCTTATAAAGAAGTTGTGTGTGACCTTCTCCATCACTACCATACATGTATGGTACAATAAAAACTCACAAAGCAAACTTTCCTGCCAGGCCAATTATCAGTTCAGTTGGTTCCATCATACAAGCTAGCGAAGTACTTAGTAGATATTCTCAACCCATTAGTAGGTACCATCTCAAATGCAAATATCAAGAATAATGTGGACCTGATAAATAAACTAAATAGTGTAGAGATTAATAGTGAATCCAGGCTTGTAAGTTTGATGTTGTATACTATTCACAAAGGTGCCAATAGATGATCTGATGGCGTTTTATCTGAATTGTTAGAACACACAGCTGGATATCCCATTTTCTAAAAGTACTTTAATTGAACTGATTAAATTATGTAAAAGATTGTAAATTTGAATTTAATGGTAAATTTTACTCACAAAATTTTGTATGGCAATGGGAAACCTCTATCCCCAGTGTTAAGTAACTTGTATATGGAATTTTTTGAAAAGAAGATATTAAACAATATAATCCCATGTAATGTAACATGGTTTAGGTATGTTGACGACATAATTTGTGTATGGCATGGGGAACCAAGATGTAAAACTTTTTTGCTAAGTTAAATCAATTAGTACCATCAATTAAATTCACGATGGAAATGGAAAATGATGGGTGCTACTGTTTCTGGATGTCCTCATACGAAGAAATAGTAGTGGGTTTTAAATATAGTGTGTATAGAAACCCACTATTTCTTCCTATGTGCATTTCTATTCTGGACAAAGCAATAAGGTTAAAAAGTCAGTGTTTTCATCTATGTTTTTAAGAGCATTACGGGGTATGTAGCCCTGAATATATTGATGATGAAATAGATAAGATTAGGAATGCAGGCAAAAATTTAAATATCCTGATAGTGTATTAAACAGTGCATATGAAGCGGCTTAAAAAAGACTATGAATCAAACCAGAAAGAACCTTACAACACAAAAATTTGCTTGTTCTGCCTTTATAATAATAGTATGAAAGATATCCCTCATCTTCTTAAGAATTTTGGTGTTAATGTCGCATTTAAGAACAATACAACAATGAAAATGTACTTATCAAGAACTCCCCAGACAATATTAAAGGGTGTGTATATAAAATTCCCGTGTAAGTCTGTGACAACTTTTATATTGGCCAAACCGGGAAAGCACTGGAAAAAAGAATTGAACAACATAAGAAATGTGTGAGATATGCACAAGGGAACAGTGGTATATTTGTACATGTTAGTGAGAAACAATCATGCTATCAACTGGGAAGGGGCAAAGGATTGTATATTCTAATAATGCACTGAAAGGAACATCATTGAATCTAGCTTCATAAAAGAAAGTTACAACCATAATATGAATATCAGTCAAGGGATGTATAAACTTGATCCTTTAATATCAAAAGAAATTTGTAAATTGTTTAAACTTTAAGGTAGGCAGTAGAGATACATGAAAATAGGATTATCATATTTGTAAACACAGTACGAGGGTAGTAATGTTAATGAGTTTCCAAACTCCGCCTCCATGACACCTGTCAGGTGTGGATCTGAGGTGGGTATGGTCTGTTTATCAGCAATGCTGAGAGTCTATTTGTGATTTTAGCCAAATGAGTTTACAAAACCCTACCTCGACACCGGCCTGAGTGGGGATATGGAGCCCTAACGGTTGTGTATGTTCGTCAGTACTGTTCTTGTAGTATATATATTTGTGACTTCACACTCTGTATCAGTCCTTCGTCAATGGCTTAAAATAAAGTCGAAACTGGTCAGGACCTACACCCTGTTTCTTATTTTTCACCTGTGGTAATGTGTGATAAATGAATCACGTACAAAAAGTGATAATAATCTAGTATATATATATATATATATATATATATATATATATATGTGTGTGTGTGTGTGTGTGTATATATATATATATGTGTGTATGTAAAACCTATGCTGGATTCCAATGAAAAAGCTGACATTTAAGTCACTCTGTACGTGTGAAAGTGGGCAAAATGGCTATGGGCACGGGGCTTGCAGAGCTCTTAAAGTGTAATGACCTTGCAAAAACTGGAGCAGGAATAAACGTCTCGGAATTCTGAAAGAGCATCTACGTGATGCAGAGGATAATGTAGGACAAGTAAAATAAATAAATATAAATGTATGTGTATATATATATATATATATATATATATATATATATATATATATATATATATATATAATTATATATACATACATACATACACATACATACATACACACGTATACACGCACACAATCCACCCAAACAACCGACGCCAAACAAAACCCAGTGAAAGGGGCGAAATCTATATAAGCTAGAAGGCGACGCATTACCTTCAATATAACAGTATTTCTTAAATGATCGTCCTCTTAGGTCGCTCCCCTCAGCGCCGGCTGAATAGCAGAGACGGTCATCGTGACGGATGGCCAAATAACCCAATTCGTCCGGTATCACGGATCGTGCTGAAGCCCTTTCATAAGCTGCCTTTGATGTTCCTTTACTCAGAACCAAAAGGAGGAGAAGAGAGAGAGAGAGAGAGAGAGAGAGAGAGAGAGAGAGAGAGAGAGAGAGAGAGAGAGATGGGTAACTGAGTAACTAGGGTAAATTTTATGAGCCAAATCGTTCTGACAAGAAGACACGTCATACACAGTTCTGAACTAGTCATATATATATATATATATATATATATATATATATATATATATATGTATATATATATACAGGTGTTATATATATAGATAGATATGCATTATTATATATATATATATATATATATATATATATATATATATATATATATATATATATATATATATATGCAATGTCCTGAGAGAGAGAGAGAGAGAGAGAGAGAGAGAGAGAGAGAGAGAGAGAGAGAGAGAGAGAGAGACTCTTATATTTGTGTTTCTTGGCTATCACTGTGTTTTAACAAGTTTGTTGTCAAGAATAAATACTATGTGCAGGATACTATTCCCTTCACATTTATTCTCTTTATATACACAATCGTGAGTACGTATGTGGACATAAAAATCCTCTGAAAACACCATTAAAATTGGAGAAAATCAATATATATAATAATTAATACGTAACTTCCAAACGACAGGCAAATGACACTTAACTGAACATATCACACCTAACAACAAAAAATTTTGGTCGCCAACCGTATGACCAACTAAGAGTTCTATTCCTCTTCCAATGTTGTAGCGCGAAGTTTTCACTAAAGAAAACCTGGGAGTACTTAATGTATAACTTTTTTCACAGGCAACAATGGCGAATATTCCACGCAGAAATGATTAAAACACAAGCTACTATCTCTTAAGATACAAAATACACAATATTTTTGGATTCCATTTTAATCAAAATAAAGAATACAACAATATATTAATAAATTTCGTGGGCCAAACTTCCTATTCATAGCGTCATCCAAAGCGAACTGATCAAGATTTGCTAAGTTATGCAGAAGTGCTTATTCACTCGAAGCTCGAAATGAACTCTCTCCCTCTCTCAACAAGTCGAAAGGAACAAACGCCACATTCGGCAGGCCCTTCAATGCTATAACTTGTTAAAAGCTCCTTAGGAATGGAATTTACATGAGACCTACTTCCAGGATTCTCGACTAGAGGTCAGAAGTCCAACGCAATATTTGATAATTAAATTTAAACAAGTAAAAATTTTGCCGAAGATTCTTGGGCGCATTCGAGTATTCTGTACAGAGTATAATGCTGTATGAAACTCTCAGCCACGGACTGGTGGTAGCCTGCGTTGTTGGCACCTATAGCGGTGCCAGACGCACGATCTTGGCTAACTTTCACCTTAAATAAAATCAAAACTACTGAGGCTACAGGGCTCCATTTGGTATGTTTGATGACTGAAGGGTGGATGATCAACATACTCATTTACAGGCCTCTAACCTCAGTAGCTTTAAGATCTGAGGGAGCGGACGGACAGACAAAGTCGGCACAACAGTTTTCTTTTACAGAAAACTAAAATTACTTTTATTATTCGAACATCATATTACAAAGCCGAAATGGTCTGAAAGGTAAAAGGAATATCTAATAAAAGCAGTAATTAAATCTAATAAAAGCAATATAATTAAATCAACATCAAAATTTTTTTCGATTCTGGATATGACATAACTCATCCATCAAACGGACTAGATCAGTTCGTATCTTGACTCCGAAATACATCAGCATCATAAATAACTTGTATTTTTTTAAGGGGTGTGCTTGAACACCAAGTTCCAAAAAGTGGTAAAAGTGAATGCTTTAAAACTGACATTTCTGACCAATGCTGCTGGAAATCTGAGCCTATCTAGTTATATTCCAGTCCAACAGCCTTTCCAGAAACCTCCCAAACTTAGATTTTTGTAGGAAGTTACTACCAAATAAGGTCACCTGCCTGCCTAATTTTTACATTAGCCAATGTAGCTACTGTGATAAAAATACTAACAAATAAGGTCACCTGCCTGCCTAATTTTTACATTAGCCAATGTAGCTGCTGTGATAAAAATACTAACAAATAAGGTCACCTGCCTACCTAATTTTCACATTAACCAACGCAGCTACTGTGATAAAAAAAATAAATCTTTGCACCAATAATTTTTCAGTGTTAATCTGAGAACCAACACGTTGCAAACTCGCATTTTGATACTACAACTACTAGCATACAGGTCCATCTAAAAATTGGCAAGCTTAGTTTAAGCTGGAGACCATCTCATATATCCACTGAACACAGAAAACTGAAAATAATTTACACTGAAAATAAATACTAGAGAGGTTTAATCTCTATGGCCCCTACCAAAGAATGGTGCAAATTTTAGCCAATCTAACCATAAGTCACTGACACGAGAAGAAAACATAAACTATAGGATATAATTACATGTTTGGTAGGGAACTACCACGTACTCAAACCTATAGTTCATCAATCACAACACCACAGTTTCGTAGACCTCTACAACATCCGAGGAACCAAGGAGCTATTTTATAAGATTCCACAAAAACCCACAATGAACTACATGGCGCTGAACAGCTAGCACAAGGGAACGAAATTGTCCGAAGTAAGGCAAGATTCAATAATCTCACTTAAGTGGAAGCTTCCTAAATTTCTGTACCAAAACCATTTACTGTAGTTATGTACATAGTCAATACAATCGTATACTTCCTCTCTCACGTGTACAGTCAAATTATCAATATCTCACTTCGGTGGAAGCTTCCTAAATGTCTGTACCAAAACCATTTACTGTAGTTGTGTTCATATCCAATAAAATCGTATACTTCCTCTCTTACGTGTATATTCAAATTATCAATATCTCACTTTGGTGGAAGCTTTCTAAATTTCTGTACCAAAACCATTTACTATAGTTATGTAGTCAATAAAATCATATACTTCCTCTCACGTTCATGGTCAAATTATCAATTAGCAACAAGGCAAAGACACAGGTCTAAAGTTACCAACAAGAGACGTCATGTATATAATGTCTCTACCTGCAAAAGTTCAGATATTATGTTTGATTTTTCAAGATGATGAAATCCAGACATTTTAAGAAATCTCGCAATCCGAATTAACGCTTATGGTTTGTCACTCTCTCGACAAAGACAACATACTGATATACAACGCATTCTAGGTTCAATAATATGAGCAAGCAAAGGGAAGTTCTCTAGGAATATTTATTAATAACAAAGAACTACAGAAGGTGGTTGCAGGTATATACTCGTACAATGTGGAGGCATTACAAAATCAAACTAACTAATCTATAGACAATCAATTCAGAGTAGACTGAATTCTACTTGTTCACTAAAATACAATCAATTTTAAAACACAAACTATACGCCATCAACCAGTTTAAAGCAAGATGGTCTGCGACTCATATTGTTAACTTCTAGAATCTAGGACGATGAACTATGTTTCTTGGTCTTCTTCCAAATTATTTACTTTGTATTCCTAATAAGCTCTCGTGTAAAACATATTTTATCGAGTGTTTGTACGTCCTCTTTGAGAACAGAAGCAAAGAATGCCATTCCTGTCACAAGTCTCTGGCTACAGAATCTACTTCACTGCGCTGGAGAAACAAAGAATGTTCGGAAATAAAATACAGAAGTGCTTTTTCCTTTAACCATTAAAACTTCCAAGTGTGCAGTCGAAGTTAGAAGGGAGAAAAATGACTTTCTGTTATTTACTTTAAGGGGAAAAATAGTCAAATCTAAGAAAAGACTGCGCGGAATTGCCCAAAGGCCCATTTATTTTCTTGTTTACGTTTCAAAGAAACACAAATAAAACTAAATCTCTTGATCCCAACTACTCCGAGATTTCGCACCAATGCGGGTGACAACGACAGAAAATGCACGGCAGAATCCGAAGAACGTCTCCCAGTGTGTGTGTGTGTGTGTGTGTGCGCGCGTGTGTAGTCTATTTTACTTTCTAAGCGGCTGCGGCCATAAACATTTAATTTAACTGCTTATATGAGCCCCCTCAAGAGCCACTTCCAGCAATATAACAAAAACTGCAGATATTTTTTCCAATTAAGGAAGGACGAATCTGACATTTAAATATATACATATATATATATATATATATATATATATATATATATATATATATATATATATATATATATATATATATATATATATATATATATATATATATATAAGATTTAGTTTTTAGACAGCGACAGCCATTCAACTTACGACAAACGTTACATTCACGTTTACTTTATTCAAATCTGGCTTCCTTACTCTGCTTCATCTAATCCTCTTCCGTTAATCTGTCTGCTAGCTTATACGGAATCTAAACTTCCACTTTATATATTTAATTAAATCCCTTCCGCCGTCCTTTTCTCACTATCTCTCGACTCCAATATATCCCGGCCTACAAAGGATACATATTCGTACAATAGGATCCCTCGCCTCCTTTCACTCGGTTTGCTAAGAGCATCCCAAAAAGTCCTTTAATCAGCTTGGAACACCAGGTGAGAGGATTCAGGTGGAGAAGGGAATAGCTGCTGCCGTCCTGTGATAAGGTTACGAACCTTCCAAGCAGGATTCGAAGCTGGGAAAGGCAGGGAGGATAAGAAAGGGCTTGTGTAGGAGTCATCCTCCATTTCCGCTGTCAACCTGCATTTCAATCAGGAGAGAGAGAGAGAGAGAGAGAGAGAGAGAGAGAGAGAGAGAGAGAGAGAGAGAGAGAGAGAGAGAGAGAGAGAGAGAGAGAGAGAGTATAAGTCATCCTCCATTTCTGCTGTCAACTTGCATTTCAATCAGGAGAGAGAGAGAGAGAGAGAGAGAGAGAGAGAGAGAGAGAGAGAGAGAGAGAGAGAGAGAGAGAGAGAGAGAGTATAAGTCATCCTCCATTTCTGCTGTCAACTTGCATTTCAATCAGGGGAGAGAGAGAGAGAGAGAGAGAGAGAGAGAGAGAGAGAGAGAGAGAGTGTGTGTATAAGTCATCCTCCATTTCTGCTGTCAACTTGCATTTCAATCAGGAGAGAGGAGAGAGAGAGAGAGAGAGAGAGAGAGAGAGAGAGAGAGAGAGAGAGAGAGAGAGAGAGAGAGATAAGTCATCCCCATTTCTGCTGTCAACTTGCATTTCAATCAAGGGATAGAGAGAGAGAGAGAGAGAGAGAGAGAGAGAGAGAGTGTATAAGTCATCCTCCATTTTGCTGTCAACTTGCATTTCAATCAGGAGAGAGAGAGAGAGAGAGAGAGAGAGAGAGAGAGAGAGAGAGAGAGAGAGAGAGAGAGAGAGAGAGAGAGGAATTATGTAATTATGTTACACCCACCATTTATTAAAGGAACTTCAAAGTCTCTCAGAATTTGAAGTCAGGTAATTTAGTTTTTCTAAATAATGTCGTATCAGTTCAATATACACTAATTTTCTTGTTTGATTTTAATTTGTTGTGCATTAAAAATAAGGAAACTCAAATATTTTGTTTTAACAGGCAGTTCAAGCAAACCTCTAAAATCAAAATATTTGAGGTTCCTTAATCTTAATGCACAGAGCGAGTTGAGATTTTTTGTTACGATTGTTTATGATTTTTCCTAGAGCTAAATCTTAATGACTATATATCTAACTATTTTTAAACTTGTAAACCTGTAAAACAAACCTACAGTTATCTTACCATTTAAAATTACTACCTAGTTTAAATATAACTGTTTCATGGTGTAAGAAAAACACGGAAATTTGCATTGCAAAATTACTACACACACAACAAGAATTCTGAGAAGCATCATCAACATCATTCAAGCTTAAATGGTATTAAATTTTCCCCGAAAGGGAACTCTCCAAATTGTTTGTGCACTCTCTGCTTGAACAGTTTGATCCAAGTCTTCATCTAAGCAATTTCTCCATTATTTTGTACCTTTCAACTGGTCTTCGTCGAGCTGAATCCATGTCTACAACTTTACCGACTGCTCCTCCTCCTCCTCTACCCTTAGTCATCACATGCGACCCAAACAACCTCGGTCTTCGAGATCTCGTTCTATTTATCGGCCAGTGGACCCAAATCTCTCACCAACTTCCTCATTTGCAGTAGGAAGCAACAGGGCAACCACGACTCCCTGCTTTTTTGTAGTTACCCCTCTTTAAAATCATCATATTCTTCGTAAGTGTCCACGTCTTCTGCAGCAGGCCTGCATTCTTGTATAGCTACAGATTTCAAAACTGTAACTGGTATCATCTAATGACACGTGACGCAAAGAGCCTCTGCAAAATTCTGTCACGCATATTTTTCCTGTCCTTGACCTTCCACGAACCTTCTCCAGCCCCCGGTCTAATAGTTCTCGTCCGTGCAGTCCTGGGTCTTCCAAATATTCAATTACCCACGGAAGTCCAGCTGTCATTAATCACGTACTGTTCTTCCAAAGGCTGTGAGACGGACAGGCCCAAGCTATCCCCATTTCCCTTTCATCATTATCTCCCATTTCCCTTGCATCATTATGTAATTTGCATAAGGAAGTCCCGTATTTTCCCTATGCTACAATTTCTAATACTATTCTATCAACTGACTCCTATTACTCCTTTTAAAGCGTTTTTCTTAAATTGACAAAATCTTTTAGATATAGACTTATGTATAATCTGACTTTGGTAAGCAACTTGTCTATTTGATTTCTCTTAAGATATAGTTTCACTGTCATGCCATGATTCCCGCCAAGATTTAAGTATTTTATTTTTTAAGCAACTTCAATCTATTTGATTTCCAAACCTAATTCAGCCTGCCCATTGTATAACTTGCCTTATTTAATCTTTCACTAAATTCCAGTTCAAGAGAGCCAGTACTGAATATTACTGTTCCTAAATATTATTGGCTCAACCTCATTAATCCTCTCTCTAACTCATGTTATTGCATCCCTTTCTGCATACACATTACTTCCGTTTTCCTTAAATTTATACCGAGTCCCATCTCCAGATATATGGCGCATTCTATTAAGCATGGTTTGTAAATCTTGTGTGTTTGCTGATTAAATCTGCATAATTCGCAACTTTCGTCTATCGTTAATCCAACCTAAGTCTCTGCCATCTCCACTTTTGTTTGTTTTGAAATCCATGAGGAGGGTAAACAACAAAAATGACATTACATTCCCTTGTGTAGTCCTACTATTTACTGTAAATTTTACTTCGTTCATGGGCACTTTCAATTAGCTTTATATATTTAACGGGAATGGCACAGTGACCCAAGAACTTCCACTAGACTGTCTGTTGAACTTGTGAAATGCAATCTCGCGTCAAATGTGTTCGCAATTTATATGTTTAGGTAGAATCCAAACCACTGCCAATTGAACGGTGCAGTTATCACTGATATTAGATAACTTGAAAAATATAAAAAGTCAGTACTTGAAAAACTACTGAAAAGGATAAAATGAACTGGACACTTTCACAAACCTTGAACAGACTTAAAAGTAAAATATATATATATATATATATATATATATATATATATATATATATATATATATATATATATATATACATACATATATACATATATATATATATATATATATATATATATATATATATATATAT
>NC_089796.1:75841362-75926362 GCF_040412425.1 Macrobrachium rosenbergii | reverse complement strand
AAAATCGAAGGAGGGCGCATGATGGGAGGACAAATATTTATGAAGAGAAAACTCTTGAAAATAATCAAGATTTACAAAGCTTGTTCCAGTTCCTTCGATGCAAATTAACGAAGCAGAAGCTAAAAATAAAAAAAAAAGGCAGGGGAATGAAATAGAGGGAACTACAGCATCTGGTAATAAAGGCTGACACACGGCAGCATATGTCAGCATAACCCACAGATACTGAAATTTACATACAAACTTCCAATATATGCTAGAAATTCTCTCTCTCTCTCTCTCTCTCTCTCTCTCTCTCTCTCTCTCTCTCTCTCTCTCTCTCTCTCTCTCTCTCTCTCTCTCTCCATTTTTATAACTTAGATATTTCTGATATCGTCAAATTTTTCCCGCAGAGCATCGGTTGCAAAACACAAAAAAATAAAATAAAAACTAAATAAACGAGAAGACACATTAAGGATCAAAAGTCACTTTGTCTGTAACATGAAATACTGCTATTTTTTTCAATAAATGTCCGCGAACTGTGAAAAGTATACAGAGAAGATGTAATTGTTAGTGGTATTTAATCACGTTTGTTTTCTGCTTTGTGTATGACGTAATTTTTACGTCATACACAAAGACGTAATACAAGACTATTCCGTAATATTATAAAAAAAAACAGGCATACAAGGCCCACCAAATAATCGACAATATTAGAATTAACAACACTATATCTATGATTACACAACCTACTATTCCAGAATCATCGAGAGACCTTGGGATAACCGTTGCATCATAACTGATTTGATAATTCAGCGAACAACAAACAGCTGATCATGAATATTCAACCACGAGGACCCTTGCTTCGAGCTGTGAGCGCACCAGTCCTTCTACATGCAGAAAGAAATGAGAACTGTGAGCGCACCAGTCCTTCTACACGCAGAAAGAAATGAGAACTGACACATTGTGCATTTCCTCTTCAAACGGATTTTTAAATCATGCTATTGCGGTTACTTGTACGTGAATGCTTTGTATTTTACATAAACTAGCTCGATTAGGAATTGAAATCATTCTCCATCGGGTAGCTTAACTTACATATTCATCATCATCCAGGTGCCATATCCCCAAGGACGTCGGCAATCATGGCTCGCCACTCCTCTCTATTTCCGGCTCTCTGCAGCAACTGAGCTGCAGACATTCTTCCTCCAGTCATTCTCACCAATCCATCCATATATTTTTGTCTAGGTCTTCCTCTTGGCCGACTTCCATTGATTTTACCAGTGATTTTTACTAACTTTATTTTCTAATGACCCGGGAAAAATTTGCAGATTTCCTTTAGCTTACAACAGAGCATGAAACTCTTTAGGGCAGTAAATGAACATCACTTTATGTATATGACAGGTCATGTGAATGTGATATTGAATTTGACCGAAGTTTCTTATTTCAAGATAATACTTTGTCTGACTTTGTACCTACGCAATATACCAAATACGATGAAAGTAACAGAATCGCCGGCAAAGTTATCAGGAGGCACACAATAACACATGAACGCAATACACCAAAACCCTTTTAAATCTTAACCCTCATAAATATACGTTCCATCATGATGGAAAATGAACGAATTCGAGAACGACAGCACGAAAAAGTACAAAATTGTGGACGGCCCCCATGAAATGAGTGGCCCTTAAATAAAGATATAAAAAATGATTTGAGAAAATTACAAGACGCGTGTTGCAGAGGGTAACAGCATTAATTGAAGGCATTATCGACATCGCAAGTTTCCAAATTATGGCATGTACTTTCGTTATGTCTACAATGAAGTACATCTCGTATTTAACGCGCGCTACGACATTCCATTAAACCAAAAATACCGCACGACACAACGCAAACTGGATACATATTTACTGGACACACCAAAAATGTAAATGCAGATTCCATGAATACCCGCAAACATTTAATAGTACATTAACCGGAATTACCGCCGCTACGGAAGAATTCCAGGCAAAAATGTTAACCATTCCTTTCCTCAAAACCAAACATATTTCTTTTCATATGGTATGACATGCTACAGCAAAACGGTTCTAGAATAATTATTAAATAACGGTTCTAGAAAAAATTATTAAAATACGGTTCTAGAATAATGATTAAAAAAAGGGTTTAGAATAATTATTAAAAAAACGGTTCTAGAATAATTATAGAAAACCTGTTCTAGAATAATGATTAAAAACGGTTCTAGAATAATTAAAAAAGGTTCTAGAATCATTATCAAAAAACGGTTCTAGAATAATTACTAAAAAACGGTTCTAGAATAATTATTAAAAACGGTTCTAGAATAATTATTAAAAACGGTTCTAGAATAATTATTAAAAAAGGTTCTAGAATAATTAAAAAAAGGTTCTAGAATAATTATTAAAAACGGTTCTAGAATAATAATTAAGAGTCGAGCACAGCCTCTCATAATCAGCAGAATATAGTACTACGATTCTTCATTCCGCCAATCAAATGAATTGAATACAGAATTTAGGCCAAAGGCCAAGCACTGGGACGTATGAGGTCATTCAGCGCCGAAACGGAAACTGAGAGTAAAAGGTTTGAAAGGCGTAACAGGAGGAAAACCTCAAAGCAGTTGCATTATGGATCAATTGTTAGGAGAGGGTGGAAAATAAAACGGAAGACAGAGAATATGAAAGGAGATACAGTAAAAGAAACGAAAGGGGTTGCAGCTAGGGGCCTCAGAAAGGCACGCTGCAAAGAACCTTAAGTAATGCCTACGGTGCACCGCACGAGGTGCGATGACGGCACTACACCCCCCTACGGGGACTAATCAAATGGCCACATTAATTAAGCCTTAAGAATGTAAATTAAGTGCCTATGAACATTAACAAAATTATCAGTGTTGAATTATGAGAGAAAATACATCTCCGACGCAACTGCTGTGCTTAGGTAACATCATTTTTACCTAGTTAATAAGGCCAGATTTTGGGAAGAGCATCACAACACGCGAGATAACAAGAAAATTGTACAATACTTACAATCTTCGAGTTAACAATAAGACAACGTTCCAGTAATTACTGAACGCACTCTCACAAAATTCTAAAAAAAAATAAGATTAAATATTCAAGAAAAAGAGAAAATTACAATGTCGAAGTGCAAATGCAGAGAAAACGGTACCATTTGCGGTATCACTGATTACGGTGAAAATACATTCACTTGGTATTCACAAAAAATCTCCAAACGATAGCGCAAAATTTTAATAAAAATAGTGATTTTCTAATGTACAGTATCTACAGCGTGAAAATATCGAAAAGCCGAACGCGGTCGAAATCGCAAACCCTGAATTTGAATATTTTACAAATTTTACACGTACACGTTCAAATCCTTTGGTAACTTGAATAATTTCAATTAAATTTCATACGATACTTTTCTGGCAACAATCGTAACATGGAGTCCTAAGGCCGCCTTGTTAACCTGATCCCCCTTCCTACTCTTTCAAGTCATTTAGATTTTTCCTACATCCTATGTAAAATTTTCAGGCAAGGAACCTAGGGTTCCTTCGCCCTTGAATCTTAATTTTACCGGCTTCTGTTCTACAGCAACTACTATGCAAAGAGGTTTTAAAATCTATCAAGTTCTTACAAAAAAAAAAAAAAAAAAAAAGAAACAGATCTATGACCTATAACACCTGACAAATTAAACTCGGCTACTGTTCTCATGATGGAATGTGAATTGTACGGGAACCAATGGGCATCAGGAAAACCTTACGACTACGAGAGGATAATTGTTGATACTGTTATAGTGTGATGATTCTATCAAACCTAGAGTGGATCCTTAAAGTGTTAAACATATTCTACTGAAATTACAGCCTTGAATGCTTCCCAAATCTGTCAAGACTTCTGATACCAGAGCGCTTCAACAGACTACATAACTGCCTGAACATCCCTCGAGTTCTGTATTCACTGCTGATATGACGGGCATACGTATGCCACACAAACGCACACACTTCACTCAAATGCCTTCCTTTCATGATAAATCAAGGTAAATGAATGCCTTGTATGTTTGGAATTAGAACCATAGAAACGTAGCGTTACATAATTCATTACGAAGCCGCAATAAAGCGTCCGTTAACCATCTGACATTTCAAATCACGTTAACTCATTAACCGTTAGCTTTTAAAACGAGCAAATAAAATCGGGCATTCCACACCACACCACACCAAACAGGCGTCATGTAGGAAACTATATGATATATCGTAATTTTCTTCGTATCATTATAACAATCAAATATGTGATGGCTGAATGTTGATGTTAATTATAAAACGTCATTGTTTAGATAACTTGTCTCAAAAAAGTATATTGTCAATTAGGGATTAATGTTCTGTTTAATAAACTGGTTTACTTGGAATAGGCAAACGATGCTGGTTCAATTTTAGCAGCCTAAATCTGGTTCGGCTTCCTGAAAAGAAATCAACGTCGCCAAACTTCTCACAAAAATATCACGAAAGAAACCCCCATGAAATTTGAGAGAAGGGTAAAAGGAAAAAGCCAGGAAAAGTTATGTATACCTTAGTTTTACCAGACCACTGAGTTCATTAACAGCTCTCCTATAGGGCTGGCCCGAAGGATTACACTTATTTTACGTGGCTAAGAACCAATTGGTTACTTGGCAACGGGACCTACAGCTTATTGTGGAATCCGAACCACATTATAGCGAGAAATTAATTTCTATCACCAGAGAAATAAATTCCTCTAACTCTTCATTAGCCGGCTGGAGAGTCGAAATCAGGGCCTAGCGAGTGCTAGGCCACAACTACCGACTCGCCCAACGAGGCCAAAAGCTAAAAAAAAAAGCCAGGAATATATGAGAGAAGGATAAGAGGAAGTGACACACACACATATACACAATATCACATTCATTAAAAATGAATTTTAACACCGAAATATTGTCAGTATTGTTACACTTCAGACGTCTCTAAGAAATCGATCTGTGTTCTGAGCAATCTTGACAAGTTGAACACAGTCTTGCCGAAAATCGCCATATTGGATATCAGGTAACGATCACCGCGCAGAAACTTCCACAACTTGCGTTGCTTAATGGAATGGAATCCAGAATTTTGGCCCAAGGCCAAGCGCTGGGACCTATGAGGTCATTCAGCTCTGAAAGGGAAATTGATAGTCGAAAAGTTTTGAAAGGTGTAACTGAGGGGGGGGGGGAAACCTCACGGTTGCACTGTGAAACAACTGTTAAGAGATGGTGAAAAGTAAGATGGAAGAAAGAGAATAAGAACAGAGGTACAGTAAAAGGAATGAAAGGGGTTGCAGCTAGTCGGGCGAAGGGACGCTGTAAAGAACCTTAAGTAATGCCTACAGTGCAGCACGTGAGGTGCACTGACGGCGAGGTTAATCATTGGACGTTTATCGCCTCTGGTCCCTTCAAATCCTTCTTCCTCTCCGTCTATCCATCACTCTCTAGGTCTTCTTCTCCTTCTCCTCATCCCTAACCCACCCGATTTATATTCGGTTTCCACCATCCTTTGATCTCACGTTCTTTCCACGTGACCGAACCATCTCAAGGCACGCTCATCAGGATGCCTATGCCAACCTTTTAATCGTTTCGATATTTGTTACGGGAACAATTCATCTCGACAGCACCAAAATTCTTTGTAATCAACACCCACACAGACACACACACACACACACACACATATATATATATATATATATATATATATATATATATATATATATGTATGTGTGTGTGTGTGATGTGTGTGTGATAAAATATATATATATATATATATATATATATATATATATATATATATATATATATATATATATATATATAACTATATATATATATGTGTGTTTGTGTGATATATTCATATATATAATATATATACATAAACATATATATAAAATATATATATATATATATATATATATATATATATATAATATATATATATATATATATATATATATATATACTATATATATATATATAAAATATATATATATATATATATATATATATATATATATATATATATATATATATATATATATATATATATATCATATGATATATATATATATATATACTATATATATATATATATATATATATATATATGTGTATATATATTCATATATATAATATATATATAAACATATATATATACATATATATATATATATATATATATATATATATATATATATATAATATATATATATATAAACAATAAACTATATATTACCAATGAGCATAAAACATCAATTCAAACTGGGTCTCGAAGAGGTGAAGCTGTCTCGTCTCTATGAAGTATGAAACCCAAGCGGTCGGTTCCTTTTAAAGCGGATGTACAACTCGAGAGAAACCGCCTCCCAGCGGCATCAATCAACGCACAATATTTCCATGGAGCAAGCGAACAGTACTCCCACAGTCTAAATATATATATATATAGGCCAATGTGAACGCGGAACAAAGTGTAAGTATCCCTCGCCGGCTATTTTTCCCCGTCGGGCCCCACTCATTGCTGCGTAATTAAATTACTTAGATTAATTAAAGGCGCTTAGTGAAATAGGAACGTTCAGGGCAACTGGAATTTCGCTGTTTTAATTTCGATGAATATATCGCCGGGGCGGCATCATTACGTTAATGGTTAACTTGAGCAGTAAAAATAGTCAACTTATACGGGGATATTTTGCAAGCAGCGGCAGGCACGCTTTTTCTGTCTGCTTTAACGCAGGAAACATAATGAGGTAAAAATGATTTACGAATGATGATTTTGATATTTGGGGAAAACTGCTCTGGTATCTGGATATTTTTTTTCTCTTTCAAGATCTCTACAAAACTGCTTGATAATTATTAAGAGTTATTATTGCGGTCTATCAATATAATAATATACATCTGCGACCAATTTAACGAGTCTGATTTTCAGTTACCATATCACCCGTCGTTTTAAAGTAAAAAAAAAAATGGAAAACCTAAAACGTTCACAAAAACGACAACGGTAAAATTACATTTCAATATTCCTACAGAGCATGCTACAGCCAACATCTCCTTCGATGCAACTCCAATTATCATTCTTTGAATATCTAGCAACTTCGATCCCAGTCTATGGATATTTCCTGGTAATTTTCATGCACAAGTGAGCATCAAATAGCGTCTTATCAAGCATGATCGCACTCTTCAACTCTCAAAGGGTGGCTTCTCATTAGTGTAAAAGCCGCTTACGGCCTGGCGAAGAAGGGCCACAGAAACGGGAATAATTTCAACGGCGCAGGGCGAGAATCCCTTCCGTATTCTCTGTTAATCAAGGATTTTTCTCTCTTTCAAAATACAATCCAGCAGACAGACATTGCGGTTCCTTAATATGCAATCATTAAATCCCCAGGTCCTGTTGCCTTAACTAGTTCCACATTTCACAAATTTTTATATCCTCAGTCTCTTTCAAAATCCCCAGGTTCAGTTGCCTCGTGTAGCTACAGTACCTCCACATTTCACAAATTTTTATATCCCCGTTCTCTTTCAAAATAAAATCCAGTAAACAGACACTGCGGTTCCTTAACAAGCAGTAATTAAATCCCCAGGTCCTGTTGCCTCAAGTAACCAGTTCCACATTTCACAAATATCCCCAGTCTCTTTAAAAATATCCCCATTCTCTTTAAAAATAAAATCCAGCAGGTTCCTTAAGTATGCAGTAATCAAATCCCCAGGTCCTGTGGCCTCGAGTAGCTAGTTCTAAAATACACAAAATTCTATATCCCCAGTCTCTTTAAAAATGAAATTCCAGCAGAGAGACATTTCGGTCCCTTAAATATGCAAAAACTAAATCCCCAGGTCCTGCTGCCTCAACTAACTGGTTCTAAAATACACAAATACACAAATGTCTATATCCCCAGCACAAGTGTTTCTCGATTCCCTAAACTGGAAGGATGTTCAGATCAGAGAATGTTCTAGATAGACTTTCTTTTCCAGAGAGAGAACTAGGACTTGAATGCTTTTGGGATGGGAGGTCTCCATGCTAAGTTACTATTCGTAAGAACAGCATAAACAGTACAGTAGATCTGGACTTAGCATAATTACTATGGTACTGCAGTTCTAAAAACAAAAAAATTATAATAAACTGTAACTGTCAGAAAGGCATCAGTACTGTGGAACTAAAATAAAATGGCTACTGGGACCTGGAATAATCAGTCTGAATGTAAAATGAAAAGTTTCTTTAGTTACAGTTGGCTTAAAAAAAAAATCTAATGTTTTCAGAACGACTGCCGAAAACATATGGATTACTACGGATATTTTTAAGTTACGTTTCCAATATCGGCAAATAATTCTTACTTGGTATGAAGGCACGTGCAACGTTCTGGGGGAAACTGATGAAACGTTTAATTTATTGAGAAGGAAACTTTTTGGAACCACAAAAGCGGTCATACTCGCGTCTGTATATTCTACAAAAAATTTTCTTCGGCGTAATCTAGTTTTCTGAACAGCGTATAATGCTGTGTGAAACGCTCAGCTACGACAGGGCACCGCTCAGTTGCTCCCCAGGGGCGGTCAAGTGAAGATGTGTCGGCGGCGCCTCCGGGATTGGACTCGGCGTTGCCAGACGCACGATCCATGTCTAAACTTAACCTTAAATAAAATAAAAACTACTGAAGCTAGTGGTCTGCAATTTGGTATGTTTGATGATTGGAGCTTATAATAACTGTTTTGAAAAAAAAAAATAAAATAAAATACAAGTACACACAAAAGCATTCGGTAAAAATGAGTGAGTTTTTATAAAGAGTACACAAAAAAAATCTGCCCTCAAATTCCACCTTCCAACTCCGATTTGGCCATTTTTCTCTGATTCACTGCCACCTTTCCTTCATCTTTCAATTCCCTCCTAATCCCGCCTCCTGCTACCAGTTCTCGTCATTATCTCGCTTCCCTCTTCCTCAGGTTCCCCCTCTTCACTCTCTTTGACCTCCTCCTCCTCCTCCTCCTCTTCCTCCTCTCCTCCTCCTTCCTCCTCCTCCTCTCCCTCCTCCTCCTCCTCCTCCTCCTCCATCTTTCGTAAGAGATCATTAGAAGTGCATCGCTGGGCAAAAAAAAAAAAAGAGCAATAAAATCTCAAGATAATGATGTCTTGGTTGCAAAAGTTAATTCTTTGTTTCTTTCAGCGGAAATCTCCAAAACTAACACTGATCCTTTCACTTTCGTCTTCTGATGCCAGGCTTTCATACAAAAAAAGGAATTCTTGGAAGGGGAAGCAAATTTAGAAAGAATCCCAAAGTTGAGTAAGGATGTCATTTATTTTGAGTTTACTTGATTTTCGTTTCTTCCCGCTATCATTTCCTTCTCTCTTCACGCACAGTTTCACACACGCCCACACCAGTTCATGCTTTTCAGTTTGGTTCTCAAGTTCTTGATGTAAATAACGCTTTGGAGTAGCGGCACTGTGAATAGCCCAGCTTCTTTAAGAGACAGTCGAATGCAATAATATTTGCAATAACACGTTTTATCATTAAATATCTTGACGGTCATATTCACAATTCCTCACGGTATACAAAGAACTCTGGGTTACAATAAGCAGCCAAAACTTGTGTGTCTGCAACGCTACAGTGGTACATAAAGTCAGGTTAACGAACTCCGTCATGAGAGAGCAAATTGTTTCCCAAACCTTGAGTTTTGGATATGAATGTTTTGAACCGGTTCCCTATTGGTGAGAGAGAACAAAAACACAAAAACTATAAAAAAACAAAAATCAACTTATTCAAGAAAAAAACTTGAAGAAAACTATAGTCCTGCTATGAAAACTATTACCTTACAAACACTAACGATACAGTTTAAAGCAAGAAATGCCAGTAGTGGTATTATTACCCAGGTAAGCAACTGTTTTGTGCTGCACTAAAAAGAAACTGATACAGGAATGATTACTATCCATTCACACTTTCTAATACTGAATCGTGAATGGACCCCTTGTACAGAATACTTTCACGACATTAGCTGCGCCTTATACCTATACAATGATGCCTCATCAGCAGCGTGTCAAAGCCCAGACACACTAAGTCATTCATCTTTATTTTACATACAAGTAATCTCTTGCTTACCGGGTTTTGAGAACCTCCATTTCCAATACCTCTCACTTCATCAATCCAGTACTAAATAAATCTTCCTCTCTTCTCTCCTCCTAACACTTACTTACTATGCTCTCCTCAACCATCAATCACTCTTCATACAAGAAAGTAAATCCTTGGACAAAGAGATTCAATCCCTGCTATCATCGTGCTCCGTAAAAACAATGTGTGTCTTCAGAGCATTTCTTACGATCAGGCTGAAATCACCTTATGCCCCATCCATGAAACTGACAGCAACAATATTAGAGTGGCATCGGGATGCGAAAATGAATTAGCAAGACGACCAGGACCTTTTCGTAAGTGACAATATGAACCCAACTCTTGAAGGGAAAAAGAGTACTTTTCTGTTTACCACGGAAAATATTTCTCGACACAAGTTCACTTGACTTTTGCATTCAGATCCCGTTTCAAAATTCACTTTAACACCGCGGCACATTGTTCAGCTGAATTCCGAATCGAATCAGTATCCCAGCCGAAATGCTGTTAAGTAACAAGGTGTCATGCACAAGATTTGGGCAATAGAATGCTCTTCAGCACATGCACTTTGAGGGAAATGCGAATCCCCGATTGCTTTATAAATCTCTTACATTTATAACTATGTGAATTACATTTCACGCTGGTATCTGTGCTGACACGCTGAAAACAAACGATGCCTCTACAATTATGCTGACGGTTATTTTACTACATGAAAAACTAACTGGAATCAGGTATAAAGTTATTTTCACATTCATCAAAGTTAAGTACCTCTACAACTGCCATAATACAAAATGCTAGATATTAAGAGACACTGAAAACTCCCCATGAGGCGCAATAACATTTTTTAAATATTACAGAATATCTAAAATAACCAAATTAAAGAAAAAAGTAACGGTTAAGCTCAAATGACTTTCGGCAGCTTTACCAGTATAAATAACATTAAAGTCATGATAATATTGAAACAAATACTATTAACGGCAAAGAAACTAGCGCATTTTAAAATAATACATCACCTTCGATCTCCCAAAAATTCAACACACCTTGAATACGAGCTGTTTGACTCTCAAATATGGAGCTTCGTTTATTTATACAAATCTGCACAGCATAAACAAAGCAAGAACAATGTTATAAAATCCTGTTTTCAGGAACATCCTCGGAGACAGTATTATGGCAGTTGTACGGGTATTTAACTTTGATAAATGTGAAAATAACTTTATACCTGACTCCTGTTAGTTTTTACGTGACTCTACCGGGTAAAAAACCCACTGACGAAAGATTTAATAAGCTAATGAGCGACGAAATATATAATGAGCTAATGAATGCAGCATTATAATAACAGTCGATGAATCCTCAAAATACATTTCTAATCACTACGCTTTTCCGCTTAATAGCAATATGTAAATTGAAGGCAGCGGCAGTGTAACATTTAAAAAACCATAGTTATGGGACATAAATGTGAAACAAACTGAGCTCGAGATATACAGATATATATATACATATACATATACATATATATACATATATATATGAATCACACATTGCCAAGGGTGAAAAACAAGAGCCATTGACGTCAATGGCTAGGAAATAAAGTCGAAACTGGTCAGGACCTACACCCCGTCTCTTATTTTTAACCTGTGGTAATGTGTGATATAGATGAATCATGTACAAAGGTGATTATAATCATATATATATATGTATATATATTATTTCTATATTAGATTTTTATTTCTTTCCTATTTTTATATTTCTCATTTACGTTATTATCTAAATCGTCAATATTATTATTTTGTCATTATTTTTCAAGGGTGGGGGGGCACGTGCCCAGGTGGCCCCCACACCCCTAGATCCGCTAGTGGTCTGGCCCTCGAGCAGTTTCAATACCATGAAAGAACTTTGTAAATACAGATGAATCAGTCTTACGCAATACGGAGAAATCCATCAACTCTTCAGAAAGCTATATGCACAAATTGCAAGCGAAACAGCCAAACAGTTCAAAAGTTATTGAAACCCATTAAATATTGAGCATTCCAATCAAATTGGCTGAAAATCCAATCTGCCCTCGAGAAATGGTCAAGAAAATTACTTTCCGTTTGGAGAGAGAGAGAGAGAGAGAGAGAGAGAGAGAGAGAGAGAGAGCTGAAACGCCCCAGTCCCGGAAAAAGGTTACTGATTGGATTCTATGACCTTACAAGTTCATAATCAAAATCAAAGTTGGCTAAATGAAATATGAGGGTGTCGTAGTTCCCTAAACCTGAAGGAATACGATTATCAAGCTAAACCAAAAAAGTAATAACGAAGTTTACGAAAGTCCCTCTTATATATTATATATACTCAGAATCACTTTCAATTTAATAAGTGGAGTTTGCCTTATATACTTAATAATAATAATAATAATAATAATAATAATAATAATAATAATAATAATAATAATAATAATAATAATAATAATAATAATAAATAGCCAAATAAACAGGATTTTCATAGCTGATTTTTAGCTTTCCGTAAAAGAAAACTATTGTACCGGCTTTCTCTGTCCGTTCGCACTTTTTTCTGTCCGCACTTTCTGTCGGCCCTCAGATCTTAAAAACTACTGAGGCTAGAGGGCTGCAAATTGGTCTGTTGATCATCCACCCTCCAATCATCAAACATACCAAATTGCAGCCCTCTAGCCTTGAGAAAATAGCGATTCAGATATTTAGGGGGGAGGGGGTAATATCCTCTCCCTTTTTTGCCTGTTTCTAAGGCGTGACCCCGAAAGAGACATAAACAATGTGACGAGCCGGGAGGTAAGAGGAAAGCAATATTACAAATCTTCCCTGGACTGTTCTTTGGCCTACTCCAAGGTCCTGCCCGGTGGGTTTCCTTTCTCCAATAAACTCACTGCACAGGACCTCCAAAAAACTATTTTCTGAAATACATTATCGTCAGTTCCTGATACTTGGCAAGATAATGCGGAATTGAACTGAATATAGAATTTAGACCAAAGGCCAAGCACTGGGACCTATGAGGTCATTCAGCGCTGAAACGAAAATTGACAATACAAAGGTTTGAAAGGAAAACCTCGCAGTTGTCCTATGAATCAATTGTTAGGAGGGGGTGGAAAGTAAGATGGAAGAAAGAAAATATGAAAGGGGGTAGAGTAAAAGGAACGGAAGGGGTTGCAGCTAGTGGCCGAAGGCACGCCGCAAAGAAACTTAAGCAATGCCTACAGTGCACCGCGTGAGGTGCACTGGCGGCACCAGCCGCCCTACGGAAAAGAAAATGTTGAACGCCTCTTCTTCAAGAACTCTTATGGAAAAAGCAGCGCCCAACACATCACAATGACAAAGCCAAGTTACCACTAATTGCTCTTTTATGCGACTGTCACTGGCATTTTTAAGAATCAGTAATAATGTGGCGAGCATAAGTTGCCTGCTCATGCACTGTCCATTTTACTGAGTGTTCAAAAGATGTCATTATCGTCCGCCATACAACATGCCCATTCAGTACATGTAGCATATTCTTTTTACGCATTATGTATTCTCTCGAAGGATACAGTTCATGCATTAATATCAAAATGACAAGTGTATACATTATTTACGTGTATGTATAATATATATATATATAGTATATATATATATATATATATATATATATATATATATATATATATGTACATAATATATATAGTTACAGTATGTTAATTTCACCCGACGTACAGAAAATCATAATGATACAATAAGCTTCAAGTGTACGCATAATGATATAATAAGCTTCAAGTGTACACTTAAGAATTCGAAGAGAGCGCCTTGCAACAAGTGTACCTTGCATTAAAAACTAAAAAAAAAACAAACTTTGAAATAGTCATATTATCACCTCTAGCTTTTAGTTTTCGTCATGCAAGAACCGTAATACCCTACAAAACGACTCTGGATGGACTGGAGCACAATTACGAACGATTACGGAAAGAAAATATATTGTATATTAATATAGAAAAAGAGCAGTTTCCCTTCATCGGCTCGCATAGCTTCAACTGAACAGTTGCCGGGATAGACCGAGCGCATCGATAGAATGCCGCCATCAATATTTATCTCCATCCTGCCCGCCCGTTGAAAAGCTTCGGCGATGGGGTTGTCCTGCAAGTTGCCGGAGCTTTCGACAACGCAGCTCATGCATATATTCGTCGGGAATGCAAGCAGGCAAATGGAACGGACAATGCGTTAATAATGGCCATCGGAATGGCAAACAGAGCTGACGGAAAGTAACGGCCGCTGATTTTAAATAATATATATGTGAGATTTCAAGCTTTATGCAGATGGCGACGAATCCGCAAACATAAAACAATTTCATTTTCTATTTCTGAATTGATTCGGATTTTTTTTTATTTTACTGCGAGAATCAACAAATAAATTTCCTTATTATAATTCCTTTAAAATGATATTATGACTTACGAAAAACACTTCTTTGTCAGTCATATATGCATTAGTATAACATGGCAAAGAACATTTCAATCACTTTCTATACATCTGGCAGATTAATTCAAGAACTTCATATACAAGCGCTTATCGCTACAAGCCCGAATCCGGGGGAGGGAACAAACGAACCAAGCATGTGAGGTTCCAGGAAGCACGTATTACCATGCTCTTCACAGCACTACTGGAACCAGCTTTAATCTGAACAGCCGTCACCATCCGAGGTAGGTTTCGAACCAGGCATGGGAGGTTCCAGGAAGCACGTACTACCTCGCTCTTCATATAATAGCATTACTGGAACCAGCTTTAATATGAACAGCCGCCACCATCCAAGACCGGTTTCGAACCAAGCACGTGAGGTTCCAGGAAGCACGTACAACCATGCTCTTCATATAATAGCATTACTGGAACCAGCGTTTCAGTTAAAGCCTTAGACCTTGAAGCCAGCCTTGAGCTGACAAGCACTCTTCCTCCAAGGCATGGCGTAAGCTGGAACCACTAGCGCGCTGGTTCAAAAATACCAGCTGGAAGTGAGAGCTCCTTCACTTATTCCTCACCAAGATTCAGGCTTGTAGCGATAAATGCTTACACAGCCTAAACTGTGAGGAAGTTAGGAATATAAGGGGTCATTCTAACTATTTTAAAAATGCATACATTTTACACACACACATCTTATATATAGTATATATTATGTGTATATATATAAATATATATATATATATATATATATATATATATATATATATATATATATATATATATATATATATATATATATATATATATATATGAAAAGGAAGGATGACAGGGGTTAATATGCCAACAAGTGAGAAGCAACATTATGTTGCTGATGGAACAAACTGGCAAACCAGGGTGTGTTACTTAAGGCTACTGGGAAATGTTGCAAAGGAATTCACGAGACGAATGATGGCCACTTTAAACAAGTGGAAATGTGACAGAGATTATTGCAACAAAGATTATTGCAACAAATGTAAAAATTATAGGGGAATAATATTCAAGTGCATTTAGGTGTATGACTGGGCTTTTCGAGAAAACAAAAGCCACAAACTTTGACAAGAGAAGAGCAATGAGGGTTTCGACAAGCAAGAAGGCGAGTGAAAGAAATTGTTAAGAAACAACTGTATGAAAAGTTTGAGGGTAAAAGGGAAAAGGCTGGATGTCATACGCATCGTTTTGGTCAAGGGTTTATGATAGGGTCAAGGTTTTAATTTGCTGAGACAGATCAGGACACTTTTGGTGAAAGCACAGCGAGAGCACAACTCTTTGAAATATGTAAACGTCAAATTACGTCTCTTTTTCTCTTTCACCGAAGTAAAAAAAACAACATGAGATATTTGTAGATCCACATTCGTTGGATAAAAAAAAAAGGAACTTAAATCCTGATACAGTGCTCAATGGCGATAAGAAAATGAAGCTGCAAAAACTAGTAAAGGGGTAAGGAAGTGTTTTGAAGTGAAGAGAGCTGGCAGCAAATGTTGGCAAGAGTGAGGTTGACTGGGTAAAATCGGTGCCAGAAAAGAGGAGCAATCAATTTAAGCATGGGTTGTGGAAGAAAGGGAGTTACTGACAAATACAGGAACACGCCACAGATAGTGGCATTTAACAAACAGTGGTAGGCGGCAAGGGAACTGATCAAACGGTATGAATGAGAACAAAATTGTCAGCTTAAGCAAAGGTTGAAATACATAAAATGAGGATTCTGGAGTTAATGGAGACACTGAAGGCAAAAAAAAAAAAATGATTAAAAAGTGAAAATGCACATACATTGGTGTTAAGTTCAGAGGTGGGCTTGCAGACGAAGAAATGTATCAGTGTTGTCCTAGGTGATTCTTAATGGCTCAGTTAGCTCCTCGTTGGATGAGTCGGTAGAGTTCTCGGCTAGCACTCTACTAAGCCCGAGTTCGAGTCTCCTACCGGCCAATGAAGAATTAGAGGAATTTATTTCTGGTGATAGAAATTCATTTCTCGGTATAATGTGATTCGGACTCCATAATAAGCTGTAGGTCCCGTTGCTAGGTAACCAACTGGTTCGTAGCCGCGTAAAATAAGTCTAATCATTCTTGGCCAGCCCTAGGAGAGCTGTTAATCAGCTCAGTGGTCTGGTTAAACTAAGCTATACTTACCTTTTCCCCTAGAGTTAAGGCCAAAGGTCAAGCGCTGGGACCTATGAGGTCATTCTGCCCCGGAGAGGAAATTGAGATTAGGTAGGTTTGAAAGGTGTAACAGGAGGAATACCTCGCAGTTGCACTGTGAAATAATTGTTAAGAGAGGGTGGGTAGCAAGATGGAAGGGAGAGAGATAATAAGAGGGTGGATAGCAAGTTGGAAGGGAGAGAGATAATAATGGAGTTACAGCGATATTACACACACAAGTACATATATATCGTACGCATAAAGCCAGCAGCTTGGGGGGAGGGGGGGTTAGTAGCGTATAATTATAATCACCATTTTTAAAGATTTTCATCCAGTAAATGACTAAACAAAATCAATACCATTTCAATTTCTATGATTCTACCAACACACACCACACGAATTATGTAAAATGCCAATAAAAATCTCACTGTCTATTGTTACTAAAATAAAATTAAAATAATAAAACAAAAAACTAAAGTCAACAAGAGCAAATCGATACCTGTTTATCTTAAATAGATCGCTAAATCTAAAACTTCCCGGCTATTAGTTCGCCGACCACCAATAGGGTTCAGATTTGCGCATCTCATTAACGGAAATATATTGCTGGTTCGTGTTTATTTTTGGCTACGCCCAAGTCAGACGTTGAAATATTTATGAGGTTTGCGGCCGTGGAAGTGGCCGTGATATACGTGCTTGCGCAAGCACGCCACGAGCGTGTTGGGTCAGTGTTTTTTTTTTTTTTTTTTTGTGACAGTGTTCGTTTTATTTCTGTATGCAGATATATACATATTTGAGTTTTTGGGGCAAAGTCGACATATTGCATTTCGCCAAACGACAACTTGCTTTTTCGGAGTGACAGGTTTGTCAACAGTTTGTGCGAATGTTCTCGTTTGGATTTGAATGAATATATTATTGTTTGTATTAACCACGATTCCCGAAATAGAAAGGAATAGAATACGCAACCATATACACACACACACATACACACACACACATACACACACACGCACACTCCTAGTACAAGTCACACAATTCACGGAAATATTATTCATAAGAAGTATTCACTGAAAAATATTTTCAAGCTATGCAAAGCTACCTAATAAACATTTTCAACAAAATAATAATTATACAGTTGGCGATTTTGAACCTGCTACACGTCGGTAAATAACTCTGAAGATATTAGAATGACATTTTATAATGAACTTTGTCCTTAAGAAAAAATAGCCTTTATAGAATTTTTTTCATTCATCTACACGTTACTATTTTAAAAAAACTTTGTCAAACAGAGAGAGAGAGAGAGAGAGAGAGAGAGAGAGTCCAGAGAGAGAGAGAGAGAGAGAGAGAGAGAGCACCTTTTCCACTAATATCATAAATTTCATGTTGAAAGCTGAAACTCTAAATATATACCGTACCTTACTATTGAGAGAGAGAGAGAGAGAGAGAGAGAGAGAGAGAGAGAGAGAGAGAGAGAGAGAGAGAGAGAGAGCAATTTTTCCACCATCAAAATTTCTGTAATGCTTAAAGAAAGGCTCCAAATACAGTACCTTACTATTTTAAAAACTTTGGATCAGAGAGAGAGAGAGAGAGAGAGAGAGAGAGAGAGAGAGAGAGAGAGGTGCCAATTTTTCCACAAATATAAATTTCCTAATGCTGAAAAAAAGCTCCAAATGTATACAGTACCTTACTGTTTTGAAAAAAAAACTTTGGTCAAACAGACAGAGAGAGAGAGAGAGAGAGAGAGAGAGAGAGAGAGAGAGAGAGAGAGAGAGAGAGAGAGAAATGCCAATCTTTCCACAAATCTCATAAATTTCGTAATGCCAAAGCAAAAACGCCAAACATATAAAGTATTTACAATTGCAACCAGGCTGAGCAGCCCATTAAGAGAAGCAGGTGGCTCCACACAATTCTAAAGATGCTGTGCTCCAGAACTCACAACAACTGCCAAGCGGAAGGCAGTAACATAACTGAGCAAGATGCCTTTAAGCACCCACAGATTTCAATCAATGGCAGTTTCGCGGCATCTTTTACTTCGGTTCGCAAAAGCACCAGTTTGCGTGGACTTCTTCTATATAAAACATCAGAACTCTCATTGCAAAAGTGGAAATTGTACTGTACTCAATATATATAATATGCTAAGAAAGCCGCTAAATCTAATACATGTATTTATCAAAATGACAAAATATAATACCACTCATCCGTTTAGTTCATCTATGCAAACTATACTGACACTTGTCTACCGCACTGGTCAAGTCTTAACAAAATAGTCTAGACTTCCTTTTCAGGAAAACATCAGAACTCTCATTGCAAACGAGTAAATTGTACTTGGATTTACACGAAACTCATATATATGCTAAGAAAGCCGCTAAATCCAACATATGTATTTATCAAAATAAAAGAATATAATATCACTCATCCGATTATTCATCTACGCAAACTACACTGACTCTTGTCTACCGCACTGGTCAAGTCGTTAACCAGATGGCCCACAAGCGCGCGCGGATCTATCAACGCAAAGACATCTTTCTATTGGTGAAATTCTGGAACAAGAACGAGACAGTCTTAAGGAGAAAAATCACTTTAGTATCTCAGGTCAAACTTTCTTCCTCCCATTCTCGTCTAACTTTTCTTTTCCAACAGGTACACACATACATACATATATATATACAATACATATATATGTGTGTATATATGTATATATATTATATATATATATATATATATATATATATATATATATATATATATATATACATATACATATATATATATATATATATATATATATATATATATATATATATATATATATATATATATATATATATATATATATATATATATAACTTCTAAAAAGGCAACAACCCATTGCGGCAGGAAAGTAAATGAGTAGGCAAGACCAGCTTCCCCCTCGTTGTCTTAATGAATATACAAATATTGATCCGTTAATAAGCTTACCAACAAGATCAATGTAGGGACGCGAAGGGGGAATATTAACATCAATAAGATTAGGAGCTTAGGGATATTGGGACCCACGGAAGAGACAAAGCACCGAAATAGAGTAGCATTAGTCTCATTTGTAGACCCTGGCAGAGAATATTGCTCGACAATGAAAAAAAAAAAAAAAATTCTTGGGTCAGAAAGTTTCGTAAACTTGAATATAATGTAAGGAATATAAACATATGTTTTCTAAAATCAGGTCTGCTAAGCGTTTCCTTCCTCTTCCATGTAAGTTGAATGCATAACTTTATCGAATGGCAATTTTAAATCATGCCGAAAATACCATCATGATTCGTCCGAAAATCATGACCCTGAGAGTTTCCTCGATGAACTTGAAGGTTTGTGAAGAACCATTTAAAAGCATATATTCAATAGATAGACCAATTATTACCAAACTTCGAAAATGATTTGTACTTCTGATTATAGAACATTCATTTTGAGCTACTGTGTACTGTGTTTTTTTTTACCAACTATTTGAGATCAGCCTTTGAAAGAGACAAAAGCCAAACGAACTTTCATCTTGACGAAAATTGGATATATTTAAGTATGCTGACGACAAAATCTGAAACACAAGTAGTTTCGTCCCCATATGGGACCCTCAATTCCTTAAGAGAATAAAAATGTCTAAGTTGCTCAGCCTAAACCAGGACCCGATGTATGTATCTAGCATCACAAGCTCCATGGGGAGCAGAAGCTCACTTAGGGAGGCATTTCCTCCAGCAAGGAGCTCACCATCGTGTGTGTATGCATATAGATAGGAAGACAGATAGATAGACAGATAGATAAATAGACAGATGGATAGATAAATAGATAGACATGTATATAGTGAATAATTATTGTTATTTTTTACTTTAAGTAATTTCTGAAAGTCTCTACTTTAAGTGATTTCTGAAAGCAAGACAAATCCAAATACAAAATCGTATAAAATGACCAAGGAACTACAATTACTGATTTCTCCACCTGCCCCTATTCTAAAAGCCTCTGACTTTCTGCTTAATCCCCTTTTTTATCATATCACCCAGTCTCTAGACTATAATAGGGCGCTACTTTAAACTACGCAATCGCTTTGTTTAAATATCTACTGGAACACGTATGCAAGCGTATGTTTGGCTCAAGCTTACAGTTTTCAGATATCGCTGTTTCTGGTGATTTCAGATTCTCATGGCACAAAATTGTTGTTCTCAGATGCGCAAAAATCCCACCATTATATTCCGTAGGCGTCCTGCCTTTCGTAAATTTATATATAATTCTATCAGTCAATTCTACTGCACAACAGTTCTGATTTTCAATCAGTCTTACAGTTCCCACATCACTTCAGTGTTGGGTCTCTCTCATCTGTAGTAACTAACCTTTTGAAATTGTCTCTCCACTTATACACGGCCTTGTATTATATATTGAAGTACGTGAGGGAGTCTAGGAAAACCTTGAAATACGCAAAACCTAAGGCAATATGAACTGGGGTTTTCAGTTCATTTCAAATAATTCGTCTGAAAGACCAAACCAAAACTAATCGTGATGTATTTCTGGAGAAGAATAATCTTCGATCAGGAGCACTTATTCTTTCTTTTTTTTAATTCGAAATGAAAGCTGGTATTACAATATACAGAATTTAAAATATGAGTAATTAAGAAGTACTCTACTCAGCCTGCAAGATCTCGACATGCCATCAATGCACTAGCGGATCCAGAAACATTTCATGTGGGGGGGACCAATTTTCATATTATACATACATGCATATATATATATATGTATATATATATATATGTATGTACATACATATATATATGTATGTATATGTACGTATATACATACATATATATATATATATATATATATATATATATATATATATATATATATATATATATATATATATTGTATAAAATGGACAGCAGTCCTGTTTTATCAGAAATACCGAATCCATTATTATTATCATTAAGAATATTATTATTATTATTATTATTATTATTATTATTATATTATTATTATTTTCTCACAATTTTATTATTTCTATAATAGATTTTTTATTTCTTCCCATTTTTATATTTCTCATTTATATTATTATTATCTAAATCTTTAATATTATTATTTTGCCATTATTTTTCATGGGGGGGCACGTGCCCAGGTGCCCCCCTCCCCCCTGGATCCGCTAAGTGCATCAACGGTATATTAAATGCCACGAAAGTTTATAAAGTATTCCAGCTGGGACCTTCTGTAACTGAATTTTGTCTAGACGATACACCAAAGTATACGAACGAAGGAGTTCTGAGATACGGCCACACCGCCCGGGGTAACCTAATTCAAAGTAAGGTCGTACCAAGTATGCGTAAATTCGTACGCATCACCTGTAATTAAAGGAGCCTAAAGTTACTTATGATCTTGGAATATTGCGAAACTTCCCCGGTGGGCTGATAGTTACGACAGGAATTTGGCAATAATTGTCGCAGTAACTTGCGTAATGCTGTACTTGCTTTTAGGTTCTATGAATTGTTAATCCCGCTATGGATATCAACACTGGTGTAACGTACGCGATGCCAACCGAACCGCAAAAAACATGACTTCAAAAGACTTATAGTGGTATTTAGGGAAGGGTCTTGGGTACAAACGCTGTTCATGACAAGAAAACGATGTCAAAATGCCTACCATCAATCCTTCGCAGATATATTTTGTTGACGAACGCCAATTCAAAAGATATTTTTACATTAACAGTCTTAACTGGGACATAAATTGCAAACGCTTATTCGCGACAAAGAAACGATGTCAAAAATGCCTACCATCAATCCCCCTCGCAGACACGTTTTGTTGACGAGCGCTAGCTCAGAAGATAGTATTTTTACATTAACAGTCGTAACTGGGACATAAATTTGAGGGCGAGGAAAAACCAAAGCATAATTCTAATCTTCTGCTACCATTTCCAACACTGAAAATTGAGTATATGACCACACAACATCACAAGGACATTAAAATAAGATCTTAAAATATAAAAACATCTTGTTGCAACTGGCGGAAAAACATATGCAAATGAACTGCCATCAAGGTGTAAGGATGGAGTCTTCCATTGAATGAATGTAGATTCAAAAATCCCGAGGTTTGGTTCATTTCTGGACGCTGAAATGATTTAGGAACCTTCTCTGTTTACAGTGACGTTACACACACCCGAACGATCACCACTTCTTGTCCACTGCATAGGTGGTAAACTGACAGCTCCACTCAGGCAGATTCGAAAATACAAATTCATATTTCCACCTGCAACTGAAATAGGCACAACTTTGGACAATGGCGAACACAGACCATTCGGTGGGTTTCCTTTGGAGCGGAAGTGCGATCTTATGTTATAGACGTATATGACAATTGTCAAGTCGATTTCAGACGGGTGTAAGTGAACAAAAACTTTTTTGTGTTCTTTATCTGAAGTTTGGTTAATGCTCTCAGAAAATCCGTAAGGAATCCTATAGTATATTACATGTTTTCTTTTTTGGGCAGCTCTTTCCCATTTGTTACTTTGATTTATACCTATCATCTCAAAATTTATGTTCAATAAAACATGAATATGTGTGTGTGTGTGTGTGTGTGTGTATATATATATATATATATATATATATATATATATATATATATATATATGTATATATATATATATATATATATACATACGCACGTTAACACTCACATATACATATATATATATATGTATATACATACATATATATATACATATATATATAAATATATATACATATATATATATATATATATATATATATATATATATATATATATAATACATATATATATATATATATATAAATTTAAATGTTCTGGAGAACCAGCTACATACGATTTGTATTATTTTGGCGCAATTTTTATTTAAACTCTTCTCGAGTTTCTGTCTTGAAATGTAGCTTTAACCTATCTCGATGGTTTAGTTTAGTGCTCAAAAATGGCTCCTATCCGTTTTCTGTGCCTCCTTAATCATTCCCCATAGCTTTTTATCTCTTTCTCTCGCCATATTTCTTGCATTCAAAATTAGTTATCTCAAACTATCCATTTCAGTCAAATGCCATGACAGCGCAAGAAAACCTTCAACTCGGCACTTGAAAGTCAAGAGCAGCAAAATACGGTTTAGTGAAACAAATATAAAAAAAAAAATCCAAACCATTTTCATATGGCTAAATCCTTAAAATGAAAATTCTCACAGGACTTCGACAAAACGTGCCAATTCTAATGCTTATCCAGAAGTCTCCGTCATGCTGGGATTTCCTTTTGTCCTTCAGTATAAATTTCCAGGTCACACAATCACGATGCTTTCAAGCACCCGAACCCCAGGGAAATTCTGGAACGCCCTGTAAATAAGGCAATAGATATAGGATTAAAGCCCGTTGGTTCTGTCCCAATTATTCTGAGTCTCAGCTGCTGTTTTCCTCATATTCCTTAACTAATCTGTTTACCAGCAGTCCGTCTTTGTTTTCCTATACTCCTCACCTCTTATATTCTTCTTCTCTTCATCACAAAGGGACATTACCTTGAGTGGAAGCTTGTTTCGTAACTATTTTTAAATGAACACTCCTTATTTCGTTACACGACGCAATATTGCACTGCACTGCATTGCCCTAGCCTCCCCTGCGACAAAACTATATTTAGGAACGCTGACATAATTAAGTGGTACACAACGAGTCTATTGATCGCGTCCAATTATCCCCGTTTGAAGCGTCTTGTCGCAACGGTGCAGTTATGAAGGTCCCGAATATCCTTCCTATATGCATAACACCAATAGCCATGTAATACTGCATTCAAGCATTCTGCAAAGGAACAGTTCAACTCGAATGTCAACTGAAACCTCATAATAACAAGCACGATTTTCTAAATGGGCTACGAAGGTAAAACTTGATTTAAAGGGAAACAATAAAACCTGATTTAAAGGGAAGCAATGAAACCTGATTTAAAGGGAAACCATAAGCCCTGATTTCAAGGGAAACAATAAAACCTGATTTAAAGGGAAGCGATAAAACCTGATTTAAAGGGAAACAATAAAATCTGATTTCAAGGGAAACAATAAAACCTGATTTAAAGGGAAACAATAAGCCCTGATTTCAAGGGAAACAATAAAACCTGATTTAAGGGGAACAATAAAACCTGATTTAAAGGAGAAACAATAAAACCTGATTTAAAGGGAAACAATAAAACCTGGTTTAAAGGGGAAACCATAAACCTGATTTCAAAGGAAACAATAAAACCTGGTTTCAAGGTAAACAAAAACAAAAAAAATTATTTAAAGGGGAAACAACAAAACCTGATTTAAAGGGAACAATAAAACCTGATTTCAAGGGAAACAATAAAACCTGATTTCAAGGGGAAACAATAAAACCTAATTTCAAGGGGAAACAATAAAACCTGATTTCAAGGGGAAACAATAAAACTTGATTTAATGGGGAAACAATAAAACCTGATTTAATGGGGAAACAATAAAACCTGATTTAAAGGGGAAACAATAAAACCTGATTTAAAGGGAAACAAATTGCAATAAAGAGCAAAAAGAAACAATTAAGGTGAGAACTGCCTTAAACCCCCAAGTAAAACAACTCTGCCATGAACTGGACAAACAAGAATTCCGTGTCACAGACACCTTCCACATTGGCAGCCTTTAGGAGGAGAGAGAGAGAGAGAGAGAGAGAGAGAGAGAGAGAGAGAGAGAGAGAGAGAGAAATTCCACTGAAGTCCTTCTGTCAACATCCTGCAAGAGGGGTTACCATGAGTTACTCCCCTGTCTCCTCATCCCTTTCCCCTTCCTCGTGCATCCTCCTCAAACCAGCCCCTCCCCCCACCGGTAACCTCCTCCATCAATCCACTTAACCTTTGAAGTGGGCCAGGAATTCGATTAGAGGCCTCCATTGACTCTCTCCTCTTTATAAAGTCTCGTGCTTGTTTTCTACCGATGGGCGATAAAGGTTTGGAAGGGGGCTTTTCTTCATGCTCACTTCAAACATTTCGCTTTTTTTTTCCCCTGTCGTTCTTTTCTTTCGTGGTTTTTTTTTTCTGTGATGTCGTTTCGTGATACAGAGGAAGGGGATTAATCCATGTTCACACATGTATATGTATATACGTGCATACACACACTCATATACACACATAGATGTGTGTGTATGCATATGTGTATATATATTTTAATACAATAATATCCTGTAACTTCAGTAACATACCCATTCGATACGAGGACCCTACAATAGTGGAGTAAATAAGTTAAACCTCAATAATGCGTATGGTAAGAAGAAAACTTGTAACAGGACATCAAGAAACAGAGATGTATATTACTAATTCAACCTTTCTGATCTGTATATCAGGGGCCAATTTTACCTATTTTCGCCTAAAAGGAGATATAGGCGATTCGTCATACAGTAGCAAGGACGGTGTGTTCTGTTCGTGTCATATATTATCCACCAACAGTACAGATTGAGATCTTACACAACTAGTATAAATGTTTCCCAAGCCAATGCAAACACGAGCCTGAAAACGAACGACCCAGCGCCAAAGATACGCTGAAGCCAGTCTTCAAATATTAAAGCAGAGTTGACCAACACTTCCGAGCATGAATCTGGCAGTCTCTCTCCCCTGACTGATCTCCGCGGAACTTACAACTCGCATCCTACAAATGCAAATTTATTGTTTCCATCGGAATTGTAGTCCGTCCAAAGTGAATCCCTTCCCAATTTCCTCCGCCATGGAAATCATTCATAACCGAAAACAAAGCGATAAACCAGAGAGAGAGAGAGAGAAGACTTGGATGCTGAAACCGAAAGCGTTCAGGAGACTTCCTCGCGTATTCGTGATTCCTACTCTGACAAGCTCCTTTTAAAACGTATAACTGTCTTCGTTTGTCTTTTAAAAATTAAGCGAGGCTTGCGCTGGCACGGGCTCTTGTTGCTCAAGGCAGCAGCCCTTAACGCAATTGCCTTATTGCGTACAAAACCTGACGACAAGGAACATTCATTCTCGCGTCATTACGATCACACTATCAATAAAACGCCTTAATCGCTGCAAGCTTATTTTTGCTCATTTCACCCAGTTTTTAAACTGTTGCTGGGAGAGAGCACCGGGAATACACTAATATTTCCCTCTCTCTCTTTTCTTGCTCTTTATATAGGTCACCTTTAAGCTTGGTAGGGGCATCATAGCTTTCCACAAACCCAATGGCAGACATTCCGACATACACTGACTCCTAAAAACATTCGCTTGGTTTAATACATTCAAAGCTAACTCTGTCGCGTCAATGCCAATTATCAAATTTGGAATAATACATCCCTAACATTTTATTTAGATAATATTATTATCATTATCAATAACGAAACATTTTCACGAGGTTATTGAGCATTAAAAATGTACATTATGTTATGATTGAAAATATTCTGTAAAGACTTCAAAGAAAAAGTACTTCACGTTTTAAAATACGAGATCATTTGAAGAAATTCGTAATAAAGACCCCTGACTTATTAACATTAAAAATATAAAAAAATATATATATATATATATATGAGAATGATTTGGAAAGATCAATATTTGCGTAAAAATAAACACGGAAACCAAACAATGATAAAAGCGTAAAATTAAACAAATAATAAAAACAAAGCAAATACAATGCATATTAAACGGTTCACTTTCACTTCACTTCAGATCTATCGTTCTAATATGTATCAAATCTGAAGTTGCGTCATACATATTGCAGAAAGTCATTACGGTAAACAATGTAAAAGGTAAACTACATTGTTGAACACTTTGGTTCCCTATTCGTAGCCTTTTCATATACTACTTCCTTCATCAATCAAGTTCAAGCTACTTTTACGACGCAGTCACGGCATCCTTGCCAGGAAAGCATTAAGAATTGAAAAGTTATTTTTCTTTCCGCGTCAGACGAGTGCTAAGGTACAAGTATGGTAACAATATATAAATGTTTCGAGTGTTCAATACGAAAATACACCAGAAATGCCCACCAACCAAAACTGGCAATTTTCTTGTGAGTATCTAAGCTGTGTCTGACAGATTAGCGGTTATCTTATACACCAGCATACTCGATCGCTTGTGCACATAATTCTCACTTTAATCATGGTCGCTTCAGAATATTTTCCCTCAGTGGAGTCATATCCAGTCTGTCGACTCGTTTTATCAAAACGGGTTTAGATATGTCCGGGCCTGAATGGCGAAGAGTGAGACGGTGCGAGGTGTACTTTGGGTACTCTGAACAGAAAATGACTCCCTAAATAAATATAGCAGAGAAAAAGTAATAAAGTAATAACAAACAAATATATTAGAAAATGACTGTCACTCGATGGGCCGGAGTTCAATAAATGAAAGTTAGAGGAATTTATTTCTGGTGATAGAAAATCATTTCTCGGTGTAATGTGGTTCGGATTCCACAATAAGCTGTAGCGTGGCTAAGTAACCAATTGGTTCTTGGAAGTAATCCTTCGGCCAGCCCTAGGAGAGCTGTTAATCAAGTGGTCAAAAACTAAACTAAGGTATACTTTTATTAAGGTTATGGACTGTAACCCATAAACCTTTATCGAAATGACTCTGCTGTCGTTAATGACGTGACGTCAAGTTCGACAGTCATCACCTCAGTACGCACAATGCAAAAATTAAAGCATAGGTTTCTCAAAAGAATAACAATTAGATAAAACCCATTTTTTCTCAAAAGAATAACAATTACATAACACCCATTTTTTCTCAAAAGAATAACAATTAGATAAAACCCATTAACTCATTAACAAACTGCAATTCATAACTGAGACGGCTTGCACATGAGGAATAACAAAACGTTAAGGAATTCTATGCCTATAACTTGAGAAGATTCTTTATAATCAATAAACTGGAGTAAGATGAAAATGAAGATGAAAATACTACCAGATAGCGCGACCATCAACTGAAATCATTAACAAGTAAAAAATGCGCCTTAGTTTCTCCGGCGCGATCGAGTTTTCTATACTTCGTATAATCAAGGCCACCGAAGACATATCTATCTTTCGGTGGTCTCGGTATAATGCTGTATGAGCCGCGGCCCACGAAACTTTAACCACGGCTCGGTGGTGGCCTATTTTATATCGTTGCCAGAAGCACGATTATGGCTAACTTTAAACCTTAAATAAAATAAAAACTACTGAGGCTAGACGGCTGCAATTTGGTATGTTTGATGATTGGAGAGTGGATAATCAACATACCAATTTGCAACTCTCTAGTCTCAGTAGTTTTCAAGATCTGAGGGTGGATAGAAAAGGTGTGGACAGAATAAAGTGCGGACGGACAGACAAATCCGGCACAATAGTTTCCTTTGACAGACAACCAAAAATCTAATTGTCTCACTTGCACTTGATGGTTTTCTTTGTACATTTACTTCCTACAAACGCTCGTTGGAATTAGAGCTAAAGGTAAAGAGATGTAATTCATGACAAGAGACTTTAAAATATACATGTATGCATACACACGTTATGCATACATACCATAACTCAAGGAAAAGCACACCATCCCATTAAAACTGAAATGTTAGGCCAATTATGACAGTACGAAGAGAGAGAGAGAGAGAGAGAGAGAGAGAGAGAGAGAGAGAGAGAGAGAGAGAGAGAGAGAGAGAGAGAGAGAGAGATTCTTAGCACCCGCATGTCCCATTCAGGTAACTTTATTGTCCTCGCCTAGCCATTACAGTAATTCGAACCAGAGGAAAGAAGGCTTTGGGCAAGCTACTAATGTAAGCAGAAAATACTTATGATAAATTATTGCAAAGCAACAGAGAGAAGCGAGACAACTCAATGCGACCATTCAAGAAAAAAAAATAAAATACCAAAAAAGGAAACTTTAGTTTCAGAGAGTATTCATTCCTCTTTTTAGACACCTTATCAGTGTACGCATAGAAAGTGTTACGGGTGGTACCTAACTTATATGCAACTTATAATCAATATAAGTGACCAAACTCATGCAACTTATAATCAATATATTTGCAAAGAATTCGTTTAAAAGAAATTAATGCAATGTGATTCAGGTTTTAATGATGTAAGCGGAGCTCAGACAGACACATGAAATTTATAAGAGAGCTCAAGTGATGAAAATGTGAGGTACTTAAATATTTTTCTTGAACTACTGCAAGTGGATCAGGCTTACTGTATTACGCACCTGTCTACTTTCATTTGCATAATGGCGTTTTTTATTACATTTTAATTCTTCAAGCTTTTTGTTTTCATTATTACTTGCTAGTATTCTGCGTCAGCAAGTAATTCCATGTTATTTTCTGTAAAAGAAAACTGTCGTGCCGGCTTTGTCTATTCTTCCGCACTTTATTCGGTCCGCACTTTTTCTGTCCACCCTCAGATCTTAAAAACTACTGAGGCTACAGGGCTGCATATTGGTATGTTGATCACCTACCCTCCAATCATCAAACACAACAAATTGCAGCCTTCAAGCCTCAGTAGTTTTTATTTTATTTAAGGTTAAAGTAAGCCATATGCGTGCTTCTGGCACCGACATAGGATAGGACACCACCGGGCCGTGGTTAAAGTTTCATGGATAGCAGCTCAAACAGCATTTTACCGAGACCACCGAGAGATAGATCTATTTTCGGTGGCCCTGATTATACACTATAGCGGCTGCAAAAGAAAACTCGAATGCGCCGAAGAAACTTTCGGCGCATTCTTTACTTGTTTGTCCTACAACCAACGAAAATATGCATAGTATGAATATACTTCTTCATGACAAACAACAGACAACGGAACACAATTAACATCCAAAGGTTACGCAAGCATCAATTTAAAATTGATAATACATACAACGAAACTGACACGGAGAACTGCCTGTCGTAGGCATGTGTTTGGCATATGCTAACTGATCATCATCACAGCAGCTCGAACGCAGAGGAACAGGTCTATTTATAAATAAAGACGTAAGGTCAACGCCAACATTCAGTCGTCTGAAAAATAATAACAGACACATCAGAGGTGGAAACGGAAATAAAGAGATGATAAATATCGAGCACTATACAGCTGTGGTATCTACAGGCAAAGCATACCAACGCAAAACAAAAGGCGCTAGTTTATAAAGTTCAAGAGTATTCCTGCTAATAGAAAATAGATACTTGAAAAGTCGAGAACTTAAAGTTACGTTTTAAAAACCAGATAACACTATAGTCGTCCTCGCTAGGAATAAGACGCGGCTAATGAGTTGGAATTTTTTTCTTTGTTTTTTTACAAAGTGAATCCATGATTCAGCAGTCTCCCGTCAATTCTTATCAGGAAATCGTCCTGCTGGGAAAATATATAAGGGCCAAGGAACCTCCACCTAAAGGGTGCAATGATACAAGGAAGTTTGAAGCCGTCTACCATCTTCTCTTAGGAAAAAGGCTAAAAGTGGTCTTATATATATTTATCTATATATATAAATATATATATATATATATATATGTATATATATATATATATATATATATATATATATATATATATATATATAAATATATATATATCATATATATATATATATATCTATACACACACGTTTATATTCCACAGAACACGTTGGAGATAGCGAGTGAATTCAAACAGCTCCTGCCTGCCTGAACCACCACAACAAAGTAGCAGCATAAGCGCCTATATAATACCAGCACTAACATATGCTTCGGAGAGAGGGGAGGGGGGGGGAAGGAGGGAAGAGGGGGCGGGGAATCCTAATCAACCATTCACATCTCGTCGTTTGATAGCTCTCCGAAGACGGCGCAGGAAAGATGGCCGCATATCTGAAAGATAACCCCCGAATGGTAACTCAGATAACAGCCTTGATGTGCTCCTCGGGAGCCATATTTCAGCGCATGCGCGAAACGCCGACTGACAATACACGCCGCTGACCCGGCCTTTTTAAAGAGACGGAAATGTATCTTCAATCGGGGAGGTGGGATTTATGTTCCGAAGGGATTTGCCGGGGCGTCTATCTCCTTCTTTCTTTCTTTCGCAGATTCGGGAGAGGAACCGCCGCCGCATCGTGTCGCATCTGTAAAGGCGCAGCATAAAAAATGTAGGGCGAACATTTGTATCTGTCCGTGCCCCGGAGTCCTCGTTCTTTTTAATGACACTCACAGATATAAAAGCACCTCTGCCGTGAACACTTAGGCGATTTTAAGCTTAAGGCGCCCGATAAACGGATTAATATCCTTGCCGTGTGTCTCCTAGTAGCCATCGCGTACACGGACAAAAGAGAATTCATATTTAGGGCTAATTCTGATTCCATATTGCTACTCAGTTCTTTGCACCATATAACTGACAATAATCTCTCTTCCCTTGCTTAATGAAAGTACAGTATATGTGAAAGTGAAATTTGAAGTTAAAATAAATCAAGAACACGAAGAGAAACGCCGAGATAAGAAAGAATGGTAACAGGCTTGGTTTAGGCTATAGGATGTATAAAAAAAAAATTTCATTACAGTACGAGAATGGGAGAGAACAATTTAAAAAAAATTACCAGGAAAGTAAATACCTGTAATTACCAGATGGTTACGTCCCAAGAAAGTTATTTCCATTACACGTTCAAACCTTTTAATCTTAAGTTTGCCCTAAACTGTCCTACTGCCTTTTAACAAGCTTATGAAATCTCCTGGGCGATAAATTCCCAGAAAACTATTCTATAACAACGCTGCAACATTTTTGATTTTCCATCGCTTTAAGCCTAATGACAGGATATGCCAGTAAGACCGACTTATTAAATATGAGTCAAATATGTTTAACATTTATATGCTAATCACATGCAGAGCTTCTACGTAAGGATGCCTCTAAAAATTTCAGATCGTACGACGCTCTTAACTGTATTCGAAATGAGAATTTGGTTAAAGGGAAACATTCGACTATTTATGCATGAATAACTACGAACGTAAAAGAATCCTTGCTACGGCGTACAGTTTCATCGGGGCTGCAAAATTCTGTGAACACTTGTAATTAAATACGGTCACTCGTACAATGAATTATGAATTTAAAGGAGAGCTCTCTACAAGGACTTTCTGGATAAGTGGTTAGATACACAATATAAAATACGGAAGCCTCCTCTTTCGAGAACATTTTTGCAGGGTCTCAAGAGAGAGAGAGAGAGAGAGAGAGAGAGAGAGAGAGAGAGAGAGAGAGAGAGAGAGAGAGAGAGAGAGTGCTTCCATTCTGCGGTTGAGCAATCTCGTTGACACTGACGTAATGCAGAGCAAATGCGCAGTGACCAAACGTTCTAAACTTTCTTGAAAATTCATCCAAAAAATATTCCACAAAAGCTAAAAAATTGCTCCTCTAAGCAAGTCTTAAGCTTCAGAGCTAGTGGTGTCCATTCAACTTTACTGGAACACGGAATTTGAGAGAGTTCCAGCTTAAAATTTCTGTGGAAAACACACACACGTACACACACAAAGTTTGCATTTTACTGATTTGTGTCTCATTCTATTTACAAAATACTATGAGTAGCCTAGTTTTTTTTTTCCAACCTCCACAAAATTTCTTGAAAAAAAAAGAATAACCTTTTTTTTCCAATCTCCACAAAATTTCTTGAAAAAAAAAAAAAACATTTTTTTTTATCAACCTCCACAAAATTTCTTGAAAAAAAACACTTTTTTTTTCCAACCTCCAAAAAATTTCTTGAAAAAAAAAATTTTTTTTTCCAACCTCCACAAAATTTCTTGAAAAAAAAATCACTTTTTTTTCCAACCTCCACAAAATTTCTTTTTAAAAAAAGCATTTTTTTTCCAACCTCCAAAACATTTCTTGAAAAAAAATAACTTTTTTTTTCCAACCTCCACAAAATTTCTTGAAAAAAAAATCACTTTTTTTTTTCCAACCTCCACAAAATTTCTTGAAAAAAAAAACTTTTTTTCCAACCTCCACAAAATTTCTTGAAAAAAAAAAAAACTTTTTTTTTCCAACCTCCACAAATTTTCTTGAAAAAAAAATCACTTTTTTTTTCAACCACGCAAAATTTCTTTAAAAAAGCAAAGTTCATTCCGAACATTAGCGTGAGAAAAAGACGCCTCGTAATGCAACACGGTTATTATCAAGGCAAAATCTAATGACGTAATCAACGTATTAATTAATGAAGTTGCCAGCGTAAAATTTTCCAGTAACCGTCAGTTAAACGTAATTTCACTTCAGAGGCAATCAACCATCAGTTTTTTTGTATTATATAACGATAAAAAAAAGCTCCTATCTGAACTCATTAAAAAAGCGATGCAAAGAATAATTAAAAGTAAAATACATAATTAAAAGTGACGTTACTTTCTTTATGTACGAATTAGACGGTTCGCCTACGTCCTATCTTGTATGATGATAGTCGGTTATTATATGCTGAAGCTTTGCCTGCAGCAGACAAATCTTTGTGAAAATTTTGCTTTGCTTATGATCAGTTTTATTAAGGCTTTCAAAATGTGTTGAAACTTATCAAAATAAACAAATGATTCTGTTCTACTACCCTACACACCCAACTGAAGTCTTCAAGTCCAGCTAATGCGTGGAATATCTGAGTCAGAAATCAGTCATTCTAGATATTCCATTATAGACCGCGTTGAGAATCTAACGATGTAAACTGTGCATCAAAATTTCTGGTGAATTCAAAGTCAACTCATTCAAATTCAACCACCAGTTCAACGACGTAAAGAATTTCATTACAGTGTGCTCACTTAAATAATAAATTTGTGCAAAGTTTAGCACTTTCTTTAAACCTTCAGCTGAAAATCCCTTTGGACGGAGTCGACAGACTTGGAACCCAAGAGGGATTCAAAGGAAAATACGTCTGCAGAGAGAGAGAGAGAGAGAGAGAGAAAGAGAGAGAGACAGGTTACAGGAAAAGGTGGAATAGAAAACAGAACCGATACACCTGGAATTCAGGTGACGTCAGCAGAGAGCAGGAATGAACTGAAGATTCCACAACTGCACCTGGCTAACAATTCTACATTTTAGTTGTAGCAAAGGTAAAACTCCTAGCAAACCGAGCGGTATATATCAAGTCTGATACTAGAAAACGACACACTGCAGCAACAGCCTGCCTAGTACTGCGAGCAAAAACAACTGTGGCAGGTTAAGATAACTGCAGAGGATATTTCTCGAAACACAAAGGGCACCATAATATCAGCATAAGAAGCTTATGAACATAGTTAACATAAGGTGATGCGGACTATTCTCACTCGAGAGTAAGAGTGTAAAACTTGTTAGTAATAAGATATTTTGCTGCTTAAAACCTCATTCAAAATAAGATTTCTATTCAAATCTGTAACCTAAACTTATACATATAAAAAAATTAACAGACAGGACCATGAAATGGATGGCCATTAAATGCTTTGTATCATCTGCTAAGTTCGATATTAAATATCTTGACCAATTTTAGTTACAGAGCATTTATATGCTTAAGGCTAGTCGCACTGATAAATATCCTACACAGCTTGTTTGTGAAATGTACAGTTTTGTCACAAAATGCTTCATGGTAATTTTCCCATGATTATTTCAAATGGCCATAAGTATACCTTAGTTTAACCAGACCACTGAGCTGATTAACAGCTCTCCTAGGGCTGGCCCGAAGGATTAGATTTATTTTACGTGGCTAAGAACCAATTAGGTTACCTAGAGCAGGAACTACAATTTATTGTGGATCGAACACATTATAACTGAGAAAATGAATTTCTATCACCAGAAATAAACTCCTCTAATTCTTCATTGGCCGGTTGGAGAGTCGAACGCGGGGCCAGCAGAGTGCTAGCTGAGAACGGTACCCAACCCACCAAACGAGAAACTCAAATGGCCATAAAAACATACATGAACAAACCAGAGTATATAGATATAAACATCATCTGCAGCGGCATAATGGTATGTTTAAAGCTACAATGTTAATAAAAAATAATTATAATTTTGTCTCATGCATAAATTATGGAGATGAGAAAAACTTCTTTGGTGAAAAATTTCAAGCAGAGTTGTCACAATGCGATATGATTAACATAAAAACAATTAATGAAGGATTAGTCATAATATTTTCCTTTGCAAAACCCAACGAATGGGTAACACAAAGACTTATCTAGTCAGCGACAGAGAGGAGACGCTCTTTCTGTATCAAGAGACCAGTGGCTGAAATTAAAGGTAAAGTCGAAGTCACTCCTCAGATGAATTCCTTCGTCAATGCACCTCATGCGGTGCACTGTAGGCATTACTTAAGGCTCTTTGCAGCGTCCCTTCGGCCCCTAGCTCCAACCCCTTTCATTCCTTTTACTGTACCTCCGTTCATATCATCTTTCTTCCATCTTACTGTCCACCCTCTCCTAACAATTGATTCATAGTGCAACTGCGATGTTTTCATCCTGTTACACCTTTCAGACCTTTTCACTGTAAATGTCCGTTTCAGCGCTAAATGGCCTTAGTTGCCCCAGGGCTTGGCATGCATGCCTAAAATCTATAAATCGAACTCCCTCTCATTTAATCGCATCAAAGGCAAGAGATAGCACAAGAAACGCTCCAACTAAGCGAGCAATGATCCTGCAATGATCCTAAGATCGGATGAAGCCACCACCACGAATAAAAAAAAAAAAAAAGAAATTATGCCACCTACGAAAAATAATTATATTTCTCGAAGTAGCCCTGGGAGCACGAAACGCTGAAAGAAGAGGTTCAACCAATTTTTATAAGAAAAGATATCATGGATGGAAGGGGAAACACTGAATTGGGCTAAGTTGTGAGATCCGCATTCAGATGAGCAAACGGAATCAGAGTTGACAGAAGTAAGATCGTTTTGAGCCTGGGTGGAATAACAGAAGAACTAGGAGAATTAGGAGCGTTGTGTCATCGGGAAAGTACGAGCAAGAAAGAGAAGCTGGATGGCAAAGGAACAGGAAACTGATAAACGGGGTAAGACTAGTCGCGTTGATAAACATCCTGTACAGCTTCTTTGCGAAATGTAAAGTTCTGTCACTCGATCAACATCGATCACAAAGTGTTTCATTGCTAATTTGTCCATGGCTATTTCCTGAGGAAAACACTTGGCAATGGGGAGGAGAACAAAGCTGTAACAATGTAAATTATATTTGTAAAATGTTATAACTTCCTAAATGAAGAATCGCAATTCAAGCACCATAAAACCATCAGTTTTCCATTTCACCTAAAAATTGTTTTCTCGACCTCAAGAATTCCTTATACATCTCATTCAGTTTCCAGAATTATTTTCTGCAATTACTATGACCTATTTACAATGATCACATAAATATCAATTGTAAATCGTTAAAAATCACATTCTTCATGTTCTACAACGTTAAAAATCACATTTTTCATGTTCTACAACGTTAAAAATCCCATTCTTCTTGTTCTACATCGTTAAAAATCCTATTCTTCGTGTTCTACAACGTTAAAAATCCCATTCTTCGTGTTCTACAACGTTAAAAATCCCATTCTTCGTGTTCTACAACGTTAAAAATCACATTCTTCGTGTTCTACAAAGTTAAAAATCACATTCTTCATGTTCTCTAACGTTAATAATCACATTCTTCGTGCTCTACAACGTTAAAAATCACATTCTTCATGTTCTACAAACTGGGATAGAAATACGCCTTTGACTGTGGCCTATCATCTCGTTCTCCTTTCCAGAAGACCTCCTTGTCTGCATAATTCCCACTTGTATATTTTTCCACTTATATATTTTTCTCCCCTCCCCACCCACCCCCCTTAAGTGGCAACCAATCAGATATTGCTCCACCGTGACGTTGCTGGCAAGTGCTTCTTTCCCAGACCTGTCAAATAAGCATATATAAACAGTAACAGGCCGATTCCATGCCTGTTATATATGCATGAATATGCTCCCGAAACGCCTGATATATAAGTGTGCTTCCATGAAAACCTTCCGAGGCAAATGGAAATTACTGCCATTTGCGTCCTCCGATGGAGGTAATCTTCAGTCAAGATCTAGAACGGTAACTTAGAAGAGAAGGGACATGTTCGAACCACGTCACGCAGACGCTCTCTCTCTCTCTCTCTCTTCTCTATACACACACACACACTACACACACACACACACACACATATATATATATATATATATATATATATATATATATATATATATATATATATATATATATATATATATATATATATATATATATATATATATATATATATATATATATATATATATATATATATATATATATGTGTGTGTGTGTGTGTGTGTGTGTAACGTATAACTGAATCACGAAAATATGGAACGTGATGAATATATATAAATAAAGACAGAATCCACGAAGGAAGGGGAAACAATGGAGTGCTGCAAGGCCTTTCGACTTCTTGTCCTTTACTTACTAAGTAAAGGACCAGAAGTCTAAAGGCCTTGCAGTACTCCACTGTTTCTTTCCTTTGTATTGATTCTGTCTTTATATATATATATATATATATATATATATATATATATATATATATATATATATATATATATATATATATATATATATATATATATATATATATATATATATATATATATATATATATATATATATATATATATGCAAACTAATATAAGGTAATAATAGTACAAATAGTCAATGACTGTCACATGAAGGCAAAATACCACACTTTAACATATTCAAATAGCTGTGACATTCTCTAAACTGGAAGTATTCTTTTATAAATGCAACATTAATGTTCTCTGTCATTTGTCCCATTCAAAGTAATATAATTTTTACTGTCCTCGTGGAAATCGCTCGACTTTCCCAGAATTTGATACACCACCATATATCTGGCCACTCCTGATTTGTTAACATTAAGAGCAATTTCATATCATGAGTCAACAAATGAAGTACGATAAAAGCATACACCTGGGTATGTAGATATTTAAGAATAAATGCTTTCGATGTGAATGTATATAGGTATATAGATATATGAGTAAATGCTTTCGATGTGAATGTATATAGGTATGTAGATATATGAATAACTTCCTATGTGAATGTAGTATATAGGCTAGGTATGTAGATACATGAACAAATGCTTTCCATGTGAATATGTATAGGTATGTAGATACAAGAACAAATGTTTCGATGTGAATGTACATAGGTATGTAGATATATGAATAACTTTCTATGTGAATGTAGTATATAGATGTAGATACATGAATAAATGCTTTCGATGTGTATATGTATACAGGTACGCATAACTTACAGATACATGAACAAATGCCTTCGATGTGTATACATCGACGTATGTAAATACAACGAACACATACTTACGATGTGTACGAACATCAATGTTTAATAAGAACCGTCCTTAAATCTTCCTTGGATCACATTACATAAGCCTGTGAGTTGCATTTTGCTTCTGATTTTGCTAATTATTAATGAAATTTAATCATTTCCCGTTCAAACGCCTCCTTCTCTCTTCAGACACCGGGTTCCTGCTCTCGGCCCGCGTCAAATCCAGCGCACGTATTGGAGCAAAACAATCCAGTGAACTTGGACACTAGGCACAATACGTGTACGCAGGCGAACATAGAGAGAGAAGGATTAGATTACGTGTTTGAAGCACCGTTGTAGTCCTACTTAATCATCAGCATTGCTCTTCAAACAGAAACCTTGACGAGCCAGGCGGATACATGGAATAATATGTGGAGAGGTATTATGTGTTGCTAAATGGGATTACTCGGGTATCAGGAGCGCACAGCAAACAGAAGAAATTGCTGGCCATAAGATCTTTTAAAAGGCTCAGAATTCAACGCTCATTTCTGCAATCTTTCTTTGCGTCAGCGACTTCGTCAAGTGTTTACAGTAAGTGTGTCTGTGGAGAGAGAGAGAGAGAGAGAGAGAGAGAGAGAGAGAGAGAGAGAGAGGGAGCAAAGAGAGTAACTACACCATTCCAGAAAAGACAGATAGAGTTCCGAAATACTCATTGAAAATTATATCAATTTTAGTTTTCTGTAAAAGAAAACTATTGAGATGGCTTTTTATCAATCCGTCCGCCCTCAGATCTTAGAAACTACTGAGGGTAGAGGGCTGGAAATTGGTATGTTGATCATCCACCCCCAATCATCAAACATACCAAATTGCAGCCCTCTAGCCTCAGTAGTTTTTATTTTATTGAAGCTTAAAGTTAGCCATGATCGTGCGTCTGGCACCACTATAGGTGCCAACAATGCAGGCCACCACTGTGCCGTGGCCGAAAGTTTCATGAGCAGCGGCTGAGAGATTCATGGGCCGTGGTTGAGAGTTTCACACAGCATTATACGCTGTACAGAAAACTCGATTGCGACGAAGAAACTTCGGTGCATTTTTCACTCGTTATTATTACAACTGAAGAGTCACGTCATTCAGACGCTCCAGCGACCACTTGCTCAAAAGCAGCTTTCATCAGTGGGAACGCATAGACTCACTTCACAGACAAACAACAAGGGAAGGGAAGGGGGGGAGGAGGGAGAAGGGGGAGGAGGGGGGGAAGGGGGCGTCAGGGGAAGCTAACAGCAAAGCTCACCTGCAACGGGTTGTTTATGTAAGACATCTGATCTTTCTCAAGAGCCTCAATCAACTTGGTTCGCCTCTTGACCACTCTCGAAGGAGGGAGGCAGAGAGTTGCTCGCTCGCTTGCTCGCTTACTCGCTTACTCTCTTCCTCTGCCTTGCCTTCTTCCATACCGTCGTCCTAAATGTGAAATATAATAACACTGGTAACGTGGAAATAGTGACAGGGCTGAAATCGCAACCGACATAGTTGAATAAAATAATACATAAATACATACTCAGGAACTGTAGAAAAATAACAAAAAATTGAGACATGTTCCATTCACTAACAAATACGAGCAAGTTAAAAAAAAAAAATTACATTAACACAGTGCGGAAATATCCAGATGGATAACCAAGCCAACAAAAACATCGACGACAATAGTAATAATAATAATAATAATAATAATAATAATAATAATAATAATAATAATAATAATAATATTACGAAGTAGACCCTCTCTTAAGTAGGTCTTATCAAAAAGGATGGCTGTATTATGCGAATTTATCTTATACAGAATCTTTTCTATTTTTCCTTGCAAATTCACTTTGAGCCTGAAAAGCGAATTATAAGGAAAATATAAAGATACTGTATAGGAGAGTCAATAATACAGCACATTTTTTAATAATAATAATAATAATAATAATAATAATAATAATAATAATAATAATAATAATAATAAAATGAAGTTAACAAATATCATGATGCTAAATATAAACCCTGAACCACCCAAGGGTAAAATTTCGAAATTCGAACACATGTACCAAAATGAAATGTAATATGAGAATCTTTCTCAATGGGGCAATCAGTTATGATAATGTCTGATGATTCTAAGTTCCCTGGGGACATCCCATAGTGAGCCACCGCCGAAAACATTCACCAAATTTTGAAGAGAGTAACCAGGATTTTGATAAGGGTAGATTAGGTGTACTAAGGAGCCCTGATCGAACACGATGATTTTCCAAAGTGAAGTTCATATTCCAAGACACTAGACGTTAGGTAATTGACATCATGAATTGTTCCGGCAATCGAAACAAATACGTTAGATAACTGACAACATGAATTATCCCGGCAATCGAAACAAATACGTTAGATAACTGACAACATGAATTGTCCTGGCAATCGAAACAAATACGTTAGATAACTGACAACATGAATTGTCCTGGCAATCGAAACAAGTCGTTGGATAACTGACAACATGAATTGTCCCGGCAATCGAAACAAATGCGTTAGATAACTGACGACATAAATTGTCCCGGCAATCGAAACAAATACGTTAGATAACTGACAACATGAATTGTCCCGGCAATCGAAACAAATACGTTAGATAACTGACAACGTGAATTGTCCTGGCAATCGAAACAAATGTTAGATAATTGACAACACGAATTATACCAGCAATCGAAAAAACAAATACGTTAGATAACTGACAACATGAATTGTTCTGGCAATGAAACAAATCGTCAGATAACTGACAACATGAATTGTCCTGGCAATCGGGAAACAAATCGTTAGATAACTTACAACATGAATTGTCCTTGGCAATCGAAACAAACACGTTAGATAATTGACAACATGAATTATACCAGCAATCGGAACAAATACATCATATAACTGACAACATGAATTGTCCTGGCAATCGAAACAAACACGTCAGATAACTGACAACATGAATTGTTCTGGCAATCGGAACAAATCGTTAGATAACTGACAACATGAATTGTCCTGGCAATAATACGTTAGATAACTGACAACATGAATTATCCATCCTGCCGAAACAAACGTTAGATAACTGACAACATGAATTGTCCTGGCAATCGAAACAAATAAGTCAGATAACTGACAACATGAATTGTCCTGGCAATCGAAACAAATACGTTAGATAACTGACAACATGAATTGTCCTGGCAATCGAAACAAATACGTCAGATAACTGACAACATGAATTGTCCTGGCAATCGAAACAAATACGTCAGATAACTGACAACATGAATTGTTCTGGCAATCGGAACAAATACGTTAGATAACTTACAACATGAATTGTCCTGGCAATCGAAACAAATACGTTAGATAACTGACAACATGAATTATCCCGGCTATCGAAACAAATACGTTAGATAACTGACAACATGAATTGTTCTGGCAATCGGAACAAATACGTTAGATAACTTACAACATGAATTGTCCTGGCAATCGAAACAAATACGTTAGATAATTGACAACATGAATTATACCAGCAATCGAAACAAATACGTCAGATAACTGACAACATGAATTGTCCTGGCAATCGAAACAAATACGTCAGATAACTGACAACATGAATTGTTCTGGCAATCGGAACAAATACGTTAGATAACTTACAACATGAATTGTCCTGGCACCAAACAAACAATTGAAACAATTATACGCGTTACGCGATCAGATAACTGACAAACATGAATTGTCCTGGTCGATCAGATAACTGACAAATGAATTGTTCTGGCAATCAGACAAATGTTAGATAACTCACAAATACGAATTGTCCTGGCAATCAAACAAATACGTTAGATAACTGACAACATGAATTATCCTGGCAATCGAAACAAATACGTTAGATAACTGACAACATGAATTGTCCTGGCAATCGAAACAAATAAGTCAGATAACTGACAACATGAATTGTCCTGGCAATCGAAACAAATACGTTAGATAACTGACAACATGAATTGTCCTGGCAATCGAAACAAATACGTTAGATAACTGACAACATGAATTGTCCTGGCAATCGAAACAAATAAGTCAGATAACTGACAACATGAATTGTCCTGGTAATCGAAACAAATACGTTAGATAACTGACAACATGAATTGTCCTGGCAATGAAACAAATACGTTAGATAACTGACAACATGAATTATTGTCCTGTTAGATGAACTGACAACATGAATTGTTCTGGCAATCGGAACAACTGAGAAACTTACAACATGAATTGTCCTGGCAATCGAAACAAATACGTTAGATAATTAACTGATTTAACAATCGAAAACAAATACGTCAGATAACTGACAACATGAATTGTCCTGGCAATCGAAAAACAAATACGTCAGATAACTGACAACATGAATTGTTCTGGCAATCGGAACAATCGTTAGATAAACAAAAATGAATTGTCCTGGCAATCAACAAAACGTTAGATAATTGACAACATGAATTATACCAGCAATCAAACAAATACGTCAGATAACTGACAACATGAATTGTCCTGGCAATCGAAACAAATACGTTAGATAACTGACAACATGAATTGTTCTGGCAATCGAACACGTCGAAACAACATTGTCCTGGCAATCGAAACAAATCGTTAGATAACTGACAACATGAATTATACCTGCTAATCAAAACAAATAGTTAGATAACTGACAGCATGAATTGTCTCGAAACAATGTCAGTGACAGCACGAATCCGTCAATCAAACAAATACGTTAGATAACTGACAAATATGAATTGTCCTGGCAATCGAAACAAATACGTCAGATAACTGACAACATGAATTGTCCTGGCAATTGAAACAAATACGTCAGATAACTGACAACATGAATTATTCTGGCAATCGAAACAAATACGTTAGATAACTGATAACATGAATTGTCCTGGTAATCAAAACAACACGTTAGATAACTGACAAACATGAATTATCCTGCATCGTAAACAAATACGTTAGATAACTGACAACATGAATTGTCCTGCCATCTAAACAAACACGTTAGATAACTGACAACATGAATTGTCCGTTAGATAACTTACAACATGAATTGTCCTGGCAATCGAAACAAATACGTTAGATAATTGACAAATATGAATTATACCAGCAATCGAAACAAATACGTCAGATAACTGACAACATGAATTGTCCTGGCAATCGAAACAAATACGTCAGGTAACTGACAACATGAATTGTCCTGGTAATCGGAAACAAACATAGATAATCTTGCAACATGAATTGTCCTGGTAATCTAAACAACATGTTAGATAACTGACAACATGAATTATCCTGGTAATCGGGAAACAAATACGTTAGATAACTGACAACATGAATTGTCCTAACGAAACAAATAAGTCAAATAACTGACAACATGAATGCCCTGGCAATCGAAACAAATACGTTAGATAACTGACAACATGAATTGTCCTTGGTAATCAAACAAATACGTTAGATAACTGAGCAACAATGAATTGTCCTGGTAATCGAAACGAAAAGTCAAAAACTGACAAAAATTGTCCTGGCAATCGAAACTATACGTTAGATTAACTCAACATTAATTATACAATCGAAACATTATATACATACATATATATATATATATATATATATATATATATCAATATATATATATACATATAACATTATGTATATATTATATATATATATATATATATATATATATATATATATATATATATATATATATATATATATATGAAACAAGTCTTTTTTTTTGTAGTTTCTGAGACTGTATTCATGTATTATTTTATTCAACTATGTCGGTTACGATTTGTTCTGTCACTACTTCCACATTACCAGTGCTATTATATTTCACATTTAGGACGAGGGTATGAAAGGAGGCAAGGCAGAGGAAGAGAGTAAGCGAGCGAGCAACTCTCTGCCTCCCTCCTTCGAGAGTGGTCAAGAGGCGAAATCCAAGTTGATTGAGGCTCTTGAGAAAGACCGATGTCTTACATAAACAACCTGTTGCAGGTGAGCTTTGCTGTTAGTTTCCCCTTACGCTCCTTCCCCCCTCCTCCCTCCCTCTCCCTTCTCCCCACCCTTCCCTTTGTTGTTTGTCTGTGAAGTGAGTCTGTTTGCGTTCCGACTGATGTAAGCTGCTTTGAGCTATGGTCGCTGGAGCGTCTGAATGACGTGACTCTACAGTTGTAGTAATAATAATGAGTGATAAATGCAGGGAAGTTTCTTCGTCGCAATCGAGTTTTCTGTACAGCGTATCATGCTCTATGAAACTCTCAGCCACGGCCCATGAAACTTTCCGCCACGGCCCAGTGGTGGCCTGCGTTGTTGGCACCTATAGTGGTGCCAGACGCACGATTATGGCTAACTTTAACCGTAGGTTTAAATAAAATCATTGAGGGTACAGGGCCGCAATTTGGCATGTTTGATGATTGGGGTGGATGATCAACATACCACCTTTGCAGCCCTAGCCTCAGTAGTTTTTAAGATATGAGGGTGACGGACAGGCAAAAGCTGTCTAATAGTTTCTTTACAGAAAACTAAAAACTGAGGATATGTCACGTAATAATATTTTATACTTCCAAGGAGTCCATGTATCAGTACTTCTGAAGTTACTTAGATTTATCAGTTACTTTGTTACCTGTCTCTCTCTCTCTCTCTCTCTCTCTCTCTCTCTCTCTCTCTCTCTCTCCCCACAGACACACTACTGTAAACACTTGATTTGGGTTGTTTTTCGCACTGAAGTCCTAGAAAACCCCATGTTTGGGTCAAGTGTTCCCTTTACAGACAAGATACCTTTCTTATCTTGGCAGACCTTTCCTTGATATTCTTCCAACAATATCAATTCATATTCTTCCAAAAATATCGATTCACCTTCTTCCTGATTCAATCATCTATTCCTCTCACTTCTTTACTACTTCATCCGTCACTTATTTAAATATTTTATTTTTTACTTTCTCATTAACTTGACTCTATTAAAAACCCATCCATTACCTCCATTAGACGGGTTTTTAATGATCGTTGTGCGCTCTGGTTGCAACCATTTATTTCAACACCCACCACTCGTCTGATTTAGTTTCTAAAAATAATTCTATTTATAAAGAACTTCAGCTCATTCTTACTCACAGAATTAACGGGTCTTCGTACATTTATTGCTCTTCATACATTTCTTTATCCTGTTCACTTCCTTTTCCCCGACACATTTATTTCGTATAGGGGTCTCCGTACATTTATTGCTCTTCATACATTTATGTATCATGTCTTCTTCCTTCCCACCCCACCCCCACGTTTATTGCGTACACGGGTCTTCGAACATTTATTGTTCTTCATACATTTCTTTATCCTGTTCTCTTCCTTTTCCCCTACACATTTACTTCGTATAGGGGACTTCGTACATTTATTGTTCTTCATACATTTCTTTATCCAGTTCTTCCTTCCCACACCCTCATAGGGTCTTTTGAACATTTATTGTTCTTCATACATTTCTTTATCCTGGGGCCTTCCTTACCCCTGCCATTTTTACTGCATAGCCTTCTGTACATTTATTGTTCTTTATCCATTTCTTTATCCTTTCTTCCTTCCCTCACACATTTATTTCTGTATAGGGGCCTTTCTGTACATTTATTGTTCTTCATATACTTTTATTTATCCTGTTATTCCTGTTTCCCTACACATTTACTTCGTATAGGGGTCTTCGAACATTTATTGTTCTTCGTACTTTATTTACCTTCTTCTATTCCTTTTCCCCCACACATTTATTTCGTTTACGGGTCTTCCTACATTTATTGTTCTTCGTACATTTATTTATCCTGTTCTCTTCCTTTCCCCCAAAACATTTACTTCGTACACGGATCTTCGTACATCTATTGTTCCGAGCGCGTGTCCGCATACACAAATACTCAAAAACACTAGGGATAAGCCAACATGCCTCATCCATTCCTCACAAATCGACGCCATTTCTTTTATGGCGAACATTTTGCTATTCTTTTGTTCTCGCTATCCATTTCAAGTGGCAGCAGTAAGAAGTGAACTATCCAGATGACGACATTTTAACCACTGTAAACCTTTTGGAAACTGACAAATATTTCATCCAAAATCTAGAAGAAGGACGAAAGCAAAATTTATTGAAATAAAAAAAAATTTTTTGAGTAAACAGCCGCCTACAAAAATGAAAACTCAACATTATGAAAAACCTACTACTTTCAAGCGATCAAGAGGAAAAAGTATACAATACCAGAGCAAAAATCCTACAAAAATACGTAGCAATTAAGTGAGAAGTTTCTGAATATTCTGGCTACAGCGAAAAAAAACCACAATTTACGATTTATTTCTAATTCAATCATTTATTCAACGAAGATGTGCAACTAATATGCACAATTCCTTTACCTATTTCAGAACTAACAATTATGGCAGAGACATATATATGTGTGCATATTTGTGTCAAAATATGCCTTTTACTGTGACTATGTTCAAATAAAGTACTTGTTGCAATAATACGTACACAAACACAAGGAGCCTGCAACGGCACAGTATAGCGTTGGCTTGTAGACTTGCAGATATATAAATGTATAGTGCGTGAGGAAAGATAATGTACAGGAAAGCTATTGAATCCCAATGCGTCCAAGTCAGCTTAATGGATTGTTTTGAAATAATTACGTGATGATAACACCAAACAAATATATATCCGCTGAATAAGATTCTAGGTGTATATATATCTCTCTCTATATATATATATATATATATATATATATATATATATATCACATATATGTGTGTGTGTGTGTGTGTGTGTGTGTGTGTGTGTGTGTATTAGAAATAATCAACATACACAATCACGTGGAACAGAACTCACTTTTGACTCATGTCAGACCGAACCCAAGTCTTTCAATTATTGTATTTGCTGGTATGGTCTCTGTCTTTCAATCGAAAGACCTGGGTCTGATCTCTGACGTGAGTCAGAAATTATATATTATATATATATATATATATATATATATATTATTATATATTATTTATATACATACATATATATATTACATATATATATATATATATATATATATATATATTATCACAGAGAAATAGACTGTCTCAGCATAAGAAATTTAAGAGAAATTGGTTTGGAAAAATCGTTTAACCATACGTGAACAAATCTGAATACGTATGCATTTTATACACTTACACATCACTCAGACACATTCATTGTTCATTGGTAAATCATTTTAAAAATTACAAAAACAATTTTAAACGAACGTCTGAGATTTAACCGCGACGTCAGACAAAGCTTGCAACATAATCATCCCATTGCATGCAACATTAAACACGTATAAGATTTTGCAATTGCCTAATGACGTAAATCAACAGTATCACGAAATCATAAGGTTTCAAACCTGAGACGACGACAGAGAAAAATAAAGACGAAATAAAAAAAAATAAAAAAATAAAAAATACGGCCTCATAAATTATTCATTTAAAAGTTCGCCGGGCTCCTTTCACAGCCTTTTATTCCCCTTTCTCCCGTTATTCCCTCCGTTCAGCTCCCTCTTCCCCGTCTCGTAAAACCTACCGTGAACAGCCTGCTTGCAGGTCATAAAAACACCTTATGAATAGTAAAATTCGGCCATCTCGCGCTAAAAATTTGCCCCAAACGAGAATGCGGTCGATGTTTCTCCGGAAAATGAAAGTTGCAAATGGCGGGGTTGGGACGATTTACATTATCTATCTTTCACAGCTTTGCTGTCCGATGTTCGAGGAATTGGAAGTGCTGTTCGGTGTTCGAGGAATTGAAAGTGCTGTCCGATGTTCGAGGAATTGGAAGTGCTGTCCGATGTTCGAGGAATTGGAAGTGCTGTTCGGTGTTCGAGGAATTGAAAGTGCTGTCCGATGTTCGAGGAATTGGAAGTGCTGTTCGGTGTTCGAGGAATTGAAAGTGCTGTCCGATGTTCGAGGAATTGGAAGTGCTGTCCGATGTCGATGAGGAACTGGAAGTGTCCGATGTCTGGAGGGTTCGGTGTTCGAGGAATTGAAAGTGCTGTCCGATGTTCGAGGAACTGGAAAGTGCTGTCCGATATTTGAGGAATTGAAAGTGCTGGTCCGATGTTCGACGAATTGCGCTGTGCTGTCCGATGTGTTCGAGGAACTGGGCGTTGTCCGATGTTCGACGACTTTGAAAAGTGCTGTCCGATGTCTGACGTCGAGGAATTGAAGGTCTCGGTGTCCGATGTTTGAGGAATTGAAAAGGTCTGATGTTCGACGAATTGAAAGTGCTGTCCAATGTTCGACGAATTGAAAGTGCTGTCTGATGTGTCGAGGAATTGGACAGTGCTGTCCGGTGTTCGAGGAATTGAAAGTGCTGTCCGATGTTCGACGAATTGAAAGTGCTGTCCGATGTTCGACGAATTGAAAGTGCTGTCCAATGTTCGAGGAAATGACAGTGCTGTCCGATGTCTGAGGAATTGAAAGTGCTGTCCGATGTTCGACGAATTGAAAAGTGCTGTCCGATGTTCGAGGAATTGAAAGTGCTCGGGTGTCCGATGTTCGAGGAAATGACAGTGCTGTCCGATGTTCGAGGAATTGAAAGTGCTGTCCGATGTTCGACGAATTGAAAATCAGATGTCCAATGCTGTCTGAGGGATTGAAAGTGCTGGTCCAATGTTCGAGGAATTGTCTGATGGCGAAGAATTGAAAGTGCTTCGGTGTTCTGAGGAATTGAAAGTGCTGTCCGATGTTCGAGGAATTGAAAAAGCATTGCTGTTCGGTGATGTTCGAGGAATTGAAAGCGCTGTCTGATGTTCGAGGAATTGGAAGCGCGTTCGTATCAGATGTTGAGGAACTGAAAGTGCTGTCCGATGTTCGAGGAATCAGCGCTGTTCGGTGTTCGAGGAATTGAAAGTGCTGTCCGATGTTCGAGGAATTGAAAGTGCTGTCCGATGTTCGAGGAATTGAAAGTGCTGTCCGATGTTTGAGGAATTGAAAGTGCTGTCCGATGTTCGAGGAATTGAAAGTGCTGTCTGATGTTCGAGGAATTGAAAGTGCTGTCCAATGTTCGAGGAATTGAAAGTGCTGTTCGGTGTTCGAGGAATTGAAAAGTGCTGTCCAATGTTCGAGGAATTGGAAGTGCTGTTCGGTGTTCGAGGAATCTGGAAGTGCTGTCCGATGTTCGAATTGAAAGTGCTGTTCGGTGTTGAGGAATTGAAAGTGCTGTCCGATGTTCGAGGAATTGAAAGTGCTGTCCGATGTTCGAGGAATTGAAGTGCTGTGTGTTGGAATTGGAAGTGCTGTTCCGATGTTGACGAATTGGAAGTGCTGTTCGGTGTTCGAGGAATTGGAAGTGCTGTTCGGTGTTCGAGGAATTGAAAGTGCTGTCCGATGTTCCGAATTGAAAGTGCTGTTCCGAGGAATTGAAAGCATCCGATGTTCGAGGAATTGAAGTGCTGTTCGGTGTTTGAGGAATTGAAAGTGCTGTCCGATGTTCGAGGAATTGGAAAGTGCTGTTCGGTGTTCGAGGAAATTGAAAGTGCTGTCCAATGTTCGAGGAATTGAAAGTGCTGTCCGATGTTCGAGGAACTGAAAGTGCTGTCCGATATTTGAGGAATTGAAAGTGCTGTCCGATGTTCGACGAATTGAAAGTGCTGTCCGATGTTCGAGGAACTGGAAGTGCTGTCCGATGTTCGACGACTTGAAAGTGCTGTCCGATGTTCGACGAATTGAAAGTGCTGTCCGATGTTTGAGGAATTGAAAGTGCTGTCCGATGTTCGACGAATTGAAAGTGCTGTCCAATGTTCGACGAATTGAAAGTGCTGTCCAATGTTCGAGGAAATGACAGTGCTGTCCGATGTTCGAGGAATTGAAAGTGCTGTCCGATGTTCGACGAATTGAAAGTGCTGTCCGATGTTCGACGAATTGAAAGTGCTGTCCAATGTTCGAGGAAATGACAGTGCTGTCCGATGTTCGAGGAATTGAAAGTGCTGTCCGATGTTCGAGGAAATGAAAGTGCTGTCCGATGTCGAGGAATTGGAAAGTCTGTCCGATGTTTGAGGAATTGGAAGTGCAATGTCTGAAATGAAAGTGCTGTCCAATGTTCGAGGAATCTGAAAGTGCTGTCCGATGTCGAGGAATTGGCGCTGTTGAAAGTGCTGTCTGGTGTGTTTGAGGAATTGAAAGTGCTGTCCGATGTTCGAGGAATTGAAGGTCTGATGTTCTGAGGAATTGAGGTGTCTCGATGTTTGAGGGAATTGAAAGTGCTTGTCCGATGTTCGACGAATTGAAATTGGTGCGCTGTCCGATGTTCGACGAATTGAAAGTGCTGTCCAATGTTCGAGGAAATGACAGTGCTGTCCGATGTTCGAGGAATTGAAAGTGCTGTCTAATGTTCGAGGAAATGAAAGTGCTGTCCAATGTTCGAGGAAATGACAGTGCTGTCCGATGTTCGAGGAATTGAAAGTGCTGTCCGATGTTCGAGGAATTGAAAGTGCTGTCCAATGTGTCGACGAATTGAAAGTGCTGTCCGATGTTCGACGAATTGAAAGTGCTGTCCAATGTTCGAGGAAATGACAGTGTCTGTCTGAGGAATTGAAATGCGATGTTTGAGGAATTGAAAGTGCTGTCCGATGTTCGACGAACTGAAAGTGCTGTCCAATGTTGAGGAAATGACAGTGCTGTCCGATGTCTGAGGAAATGGAATTGAAAGTGCTGTCCGATGTTCAACGTTCGAGGAAATGAAAGTGCTGTCCAATGTTCGAGGAAATGACAGTGCTGTCCGATGTTCGAGGAATTGAAAGTGCTGTCCGATGTTTGAGGAATTGAAAGTGCTGTCCGATGTTCGAGGAACTGAAAGTGCTGTCTGATGTTCGAGGTGTTGAAAGTGCTGCCCGATGTTCGAGGAATTGAAAGGGCGAGTTTCAACCAGCGGCGAGGATCGGCATCAGCAGCAAATATAATGCTGTATGAAACTTTCAGCCACGGACTATGAAACTCTTAGCCGCTGCCCATGAAACTTAGACACGGTCCTGTGTTGGCCTGTGTTTTTGGTATCTATAGCAGTACCAAAAGTGCGGTTATGGCTAACCTTACCCTTAAATAAAATAAAAACTACTGAGGCCAGAGGGCTGCAATTTGGTATGTTGGGTGACTGGAGTGCGCATGATCAACATACCTATTTGCAGCCCTCTAGCTTCGGTAGTTTTTAAGGTTTGAGGGCGGACGGGAAAAGTGCTGGCGGACAGACAGACATAGCCATCTCAATAGTTCTCTTTTACAGAAAACAAAAATCCGCAATCATCGAGAGAGAAATATTCGAGCAAAAATCATACAGTGTTAACGCCATCACGGTTGCTGCTTGCTGCTGCTAAAATGCTGCCAATGCTGTTGCAGCGGCTGCACAAGGAAAGCTCAATTACAACCTACAACTGATATTATTATTATTATTATTATTATTATTGTTATATTATGATACCGATATTATTATTATTTATTATTATTATTATTATTATTATTATTATTATTATTATTATTATTATTATTATTATTATTTCAGTAGATGAAACCTATTCACACTGAACAAGCACACCAAAGGGGCCACTGACTTGAAATTCTTTCAGCTTCCAAAGAATGTTGGTATCAACCTCCCACCGCAGCAGACCCCTCACTGCAGCAGTAACTGATCATGATACAGAGCCTGTGATTCTTCATCGCCCTGGGGGAGTCGCGAACCCGCGACATCTGAGTGGCATTCCACGAAACTAACCGCTAGACCAGTGGAATCATAACAATATAATCAATCATTTCCCCAAAATCGAAGTCTTCATTTTGCAAACGGTCACTGATTAGTGCGTTATTCTAAACCAGACAAAACTCTGCCTAACATTATCTGTGTCTAACATTATTTGTGTTTAACATTATCTGTGTCTAATCATTATTTGTGTCTAACATTATCTGTCTGCAAACTAACAGACAGACGCTAAGAATTGAGAGGATGACGACGGAGGGGATTTATAAGCCCAACTTCAACCAAAAGCTAGGCCCGCTCGCGATCAAAGAAGGGGAAACTGGGGCCAAAATTAGGCTTACTAACTTTACAATGGTATAAAGTCACAAAGGCAAGAATCTTCGGGATGTAGCAAGTGTTCTTAAGAAAGAATTGTTCCAAGTCCCGTGTATTACTTTGTAGTCTGCCCCGGCTTCTACAGAGTAAGTCTTGCCTAATCTCAATTACTTTCCTATAGAGCTCTTGCCCGAGTCATGATCCTTTGGGATACCTTTCTATTGCTGACGGTTTGCCCTTTGAAGCCCATCCGCTATAAGGGGGAACGATAGTACACAGGAGCTCAAATATTTACGAAAAAAGAGAAAGAGTTAAGAAATTCCAGGGTCCGTGCATACTCCCTCACATCTTCCCTTCTTTACACTTTGCTCTATTCATGCAAACCTCAGGACATTAATTCGCTCAATTCGAACGGACGTGTTGGCAAATGCAAGATTTATATATAAAGTTCTTGTCGATAGCACAGGGACGCGCAAAGATGAATTTCAGTCCCGGAAACTGAAAGAGACTGATGTCATGGGAAATCAAAATAAGCTCTCTCGACTGAGCCGAGGATATCAAAGAGACAGGAGTTTATAAAAACACAGATAAAACCTGTCGAGACGAAAACACAGAGTAAAATAAATATTAATTCTTGATACTATTTTTGCTTTTTCGCGGTAAGCCTTTTCCCCATTCCGCCTCACTCAACAAGCCCAGATATCAATATATATATATATATATATATATGTATATATATATATATATATATATATATATATATATATATATATATATATATAATATATATATATATATATACATATATATATATATATATATATATATATATATATATATATATATAAATTGCTAACTCACATCAGATCGAACTCAGGTCTTCCAACTTGATGACTCAGAAATTTATTTGTTCCACACGTGATTGTGTGTTGATTATATATATATATATATATATATATATATATATATATATATATATATATATATATATACAAAGTAAATATATATACGTGCATACATATGATATATATATATATATATATATATATATATATATATATATATATATATATATGATGTTTACGTCGTATTTCAATCACAGAGAACCCTGGAAATATCGCAGCCAATAAAAGCCGGAAATAAAAGACACTAAGACCCTGGAAAGTTTCAAGGATGCCAGAGAAGCCGGGCGGAAGATGGAGACCCTAAGAAGTCTTTGAACGCGGCCTCGTTCACAAGGACTCTTGAACGTGGCCTTTTCCTTCATGCCCGCATGAGCAAAATAAAACGCCGCCGGGACCTCCCCCGAAATACCAACTCAGGCTATATACCAGTCATTCCTCGTTCGGACTTTTGCTTTAAGCATTCCTAAAGTTGAAGGCAAACATGTGGAATCGGCGAGAGGCGTTCTCCAAGATGTGTGTGTGGGTGATAATTAAAAGAAAATAAAAAATGAGAGGTGTATTTTTAACGTAAAGCAAGGATACAAGGAGCATGAATTTTAACACACACACATACTTCTCTCTCTCTCTTCTGTATATATATATATATATATATATATATATATATATATATATATATATATATATATATATATATATATATATATATATATATATATATAATATATAATATATATATATATATATATATATATATATATTTATGTATGTATATATACACATATATACATTATTATTTACATATATATATATATATATATATATATATATATTTATGTATGTATATATACATATATATACACATATTTACATATATATATATATATATATATATATATATATATATATATATATATATATATATATATATATATATATATGTATCACACATCACCACAGGTGAAAGAGAGATGTGATTTTATCATTATTATTTAATAGTGGTGAAAATAAGAGTTGGTGAATTTGATTGTTTCCCTGACTTTATTTTCAAGCCTGTCAATGGCTTGAAAATAAAGTCGAAACCGGTCAGACCTACACCCGGCCTCTCTGTATTTTTCACCTGTGGAAATGTGTGATAATGAATCACGTACAAAAGTGATTATAATCATCATATATATGTATATATACACATATATATTACATTATATAGGTATATGTATATACATACACACATATATGTATAGTCTGTATATATATATATATATATATATATATATATATATATATATATATATATATATATATATATATATATATATATATATATACCATTTATATATATACATATTTATCAGTTATACACAAGTTGACTTTTTCACACTTAAATATCAAGCCACAAATACCTTTGTCAATGACTTCAATTTTAAGTATGGGAATAACTACCCAAAGGAATTACGGGTGATTATGCATTTTCCGTGGCAAAGATTCTAACCTATGGCTTTGGGTTTTGATGGAGGAAACAGGGACTTCTCCAAATGACTGTTAAGATATATATATATATATATATATATATATATATATATATATATATATATATATATATATATATATACATATATATATATATATGACTGGTGATATATATATATATATATATATATATATATATATATATATATATATATATATATATAGTAGAGTATGGAGATTTGACTCTGCAGAACACATTGCTGCCAAATTCAGGCTCTGTTCTTCGATTCAAATCAACCTAACTCAACTAACAGAGCTGATTGCTAAGTTTGTAAACAATTGCCTATTTTGTGATGGTTTCTGTTACTCAGCAAATGCGACCTTTCCAAACTCATGAATATTGAGCTAATTAATACCCCCTTCATAATCGAATTTGCTTTGCCTTATGATTATGTCAACCCGATTTTTATACAAACACACAAGTATATATATGGATTGGTTTACCTGTATACCAAATCCTAGCCAGAGCAGATACACACACACAGACATATGTGTATATATATGTGTGTGTGTGTGTGTGTTTGTGTGTGTACCTGCTCTGGCTAGGATTTGATACAGAGAAACCAATACAGAATTCGGCTATCAAGAGAGATATAAGATTATTTTGACTCTTAAGTATTCCAGCTGAAATTTGGTTCAGTACTTAACCAAAATCAACCTATCTCCACCACGATAGGTGATTGCTAAGATTGTAACGGCTGCCCAATCACGATAATTTTGTCATTTACGTACTAGACTTATTTTTCTCAAAAGCCTTCAAATCAAATACCTCCAAATATTGAATTCAAAAAGTAAAATGAATTACAGATACGGGGTGTACAGATATTCTAAAGGTGTACAAATATCCTAAAAACGGCAAGACCATCCTTACCCAGATTAACCTTCCTTCACTGCTGTGACAAAACGGTGGTAAACAGTTGATAGTTTCCTGCATTCCTTCAAACATTCCCTCGGGTATTGTATTACGGCGGCAAAAAATGCCACTGGTTTTTCATTGACCTTGTTGTGTTCTCAAATTTTCCCACAACAAAGCGTTCTAACTTGTGCTTGTGTGTGCTTGAAGCAAAAACGAGCCCTAGCAGTCACGCATTCCCAATTTCTCTTGCAGCTTTAAAAGCCTCTTCCTTAGCTTATATTATTTCTAATTTCGGCATCTTTTGTCTTGTATACTCTTTAAACGGATGGCTCCGCTCTTGCTAGAAATGTGATCTGGAAAATTTATGAACATGTGACGAAGTCCGTTTCTACCAAATCAAACCGTGAATGATTATGGTATATTTTAGTAAAGAAAGTTAACCTATGACTCCATTTAGATATTCTAATCAAGGGTGTAAGCTGACTGAAAGCTGTTGTAAATAAAAACAATTCTGACAAGATTTGTAACAAAAACGCTACAAAATCACATCTATGTTTAAAATTTGTCGTATATACTGACAATGCGTGTTGCAATCACGCTGTCTTGGAACAACTTGGTCGAAGGAGTTTCTTTACAAGAATAATTGTGAGCTGATTAACTCCTCTTATCTGAGCTCCCTTAAGCTAAAGAGTTGAATTGAATATAGAATTTAGGCCTGAGGCCAAGCACTGAGACCTATGAGGTCATTCAGCGCTGAAATGGAAACTGACAGTAAAAAATAGTTTGAATGGTGTAACAGGAGGAAAACCTCGCAGTTGCACTATGAAACAATTGTTAGGAGAGAGTGGAAAGTCAGATGGAAGATAGAGAATATGAATGGAGGTACAGTAAAAGGAATGGAAGGGGTCGAAGCTAGGGGCTGAAGGCACGCTGCAAAGAACCTTACGTAATTTCAGATGACCAAAACCAACACATTTTAATCACCACTATAAATTCCATCCAGCCTTAGGTCGTTTTACAAAATAACCGGAAAGGCTACAACGTATGTAAACACACAAAAACAATTTTAAAAAAGAGGAAAACCTTCAATGAAGACAAACAATTAAACCTACGATATGAAAGAAACCATCCTAGGCGGGATTCCCACCAAAAATCTAACATGAGGGAAAACTCAGTTGTGTGTGTGTGTGTGTACTTCGAGGATTTGAATCCGCCTCGCAAATCCCAAACGGTTCCCTTCCGGTGGGCATGTCCGGTCTAAATTTCCTTTCTGTTTGAAATGCGTGGGGCGAAAAGCTACGGAGAGCGATTCTTCTCGTAAAACAACTTTGGGAAGAAGGTTCAGGAGCAACTCGATCAAGAGTTGAATGTCAAGGAAATGAAAGGAATCGCGGAGAACATTTACCGGGAAACATTTCCGCTGGATAAGTTGGAGTGAGTGTAATCTATTTGACGTAATGTATAATTACGAGTAGATAGGCATAAATGCAAGCGTTACGGTAAAAAACAGACAAAACTTAACCTTGTTAAATGTACAAAACTATCAGTAAATCTGATGCATACATACATACATACATATATAATATATATATATATATATATATATATATATATATATGTATGTATGTATATGTGTATGTATGTGTATGTATATGTATATATATATATATATATATATATATATATATATATATATATATATATATATATATATATATTACATTATCATACATTCATCACATTTCCCTCAAGGCAAACGATTTCAACGCTTGGATATGCGAACATTACTTTTATATCAAGCCAATGAAAACGACTGTTAGGCAAATAAAAGTGAATTTTGCTCGTAAAAGTATATATAAATCAGTTCCGCTACGCACCTTTCTTTCAATTAAATGCTAAACAATACTGACTAATTGATAAATGCGCAAGATATACAACGGGGGAATTCACAGCACTAAATCCAGGTACAATTGGAAAATGACTACGCAACTAAACACAGCTCCGGAATTCTCTGACATTTCCAAGAAGCATGCCGTAATAGCATCCGCGAATCTTCCGAGTACAGCTGTGGTATACAATTCTCTTCGCACACCTCGTAATAATTACGGCCTATTAAATGACAAAAACTTATACCTGACATTCTCTCTCTCTCCCATAATGCTGCCAGATGCACGATTATGGCTAACTTCAACTTTAATGAATAAAACTACTGAGACCAGGGGCTCTAATGGTACGTTTGATGATTGAGGGTGAATGATCACCATGCTAATTTGCAGCCCTCTAGCCTCAGTGCAGTTTTTAAGATCGAGGGCGGGCAGAAAAATGGGATTTGGACAGAGAAAAGCTGGCAGAACAGTTTTTACGGGAAAATATAAACTGGGCACTTAATGAACACAATATCAGTCGGATAACAGTAAAAAATTAATATGAACAGAAAGAGAGAAACGTTGTGAATGCAGGATTATATAAGGTCACTGCAAAGCAAGATTGCTACATTATGATGGAGTGCACCTCAACGAGAGGAGTGATCAGATACAGAGGTATTGCTGTATCTGAGCAGTCATCGTTATGCTATTTTCGTAACTTACATCAAGTCACTTAATTTTTAACCAACTGGACTCTTCTTAAGAGTAACAACAAACATTCCTTGACATCATTAGATGCTGTCATGTAATCTTTGTTGAGTACTTCACATTATTATTATTATTATTATATTATTATAAACAGGCAGTAGACCCTCTTTTATACACGCGGTGTTGAAGGTGATAGCGTGTGACTGGCAGAATGCAGTAACCTAGAAAAATCAATTATTAGAAAAATAGAGAAAACTCTATACAAACTGAATGCCACTGATGCAGCTATCACCTTCAACACCATATTATTATTATTATTATTATTATTATTATTATTATTATTATTATTATTATTATTATTATTCAGGGATGAACCCTACTCATATGGAACAAGCCCACCAAAGGGACCATTGACTTGAAACTCAAGCTTCCAAAGAATATTATGGTGTTCATTAGGAAGAAGTGAGAAGAAGTAAAGGGAAATACATAAAGAAGAGATCCCACTTATCAAAAATGAAAAAATAAATACATAAATTAATAAATAGATAAAAATGCATTAAAATGCAATATCTGAAACCTCGTGCAACTGAATTTTTAATTTTTTTACTTTCATTTTTGAAAGGCAGCATGCATCACATTTGTTGAAGGAACGCTTTCAAAACTAAAGTCGACCATTTTTTTTTTAATGATGAGGAGAATGATAAAACACATCACAACAGTCCAACTTCGTGCACCTTACTACTTCATGCTGGAAGCTTTCGGAGCCTGAAATCTTGCACAGCTGTGCTTACTCGAAAGGCGGGATACAACTTTCTTACATCGCAAAGCACTTTCCTTGAGTGCCGCTATGAGCGAGTTGGACTACCAACCTGATTTCTTTATTTATTTATTTGTTTTTTTATCGCTCTGACAAGTTCTCAGTCTTGTTCTATGTCACAATTCCTTACCTTCTAATTTTCACCTAATTTGCCAAAGTACATTTATACTTTATATACATACAAAGTAACTTAGTATGAAATTCCTTACCTTATAATTTTCACCTACTTTGTCAAAGTACTTTTATATTTTATATATATATGCAAAGTAACTTAGTATGATTCCTGTACCAAAACAACCTCGTAGGTATAAACCTCTCTCTCTCTCTCTCTCTCTCTCTCTCTCTCTCTCTCTCTCTCTCTTCCGAAAACCCACGACAAACCATAAATACACGCGAGCACGATCGAGGCTTAAGGCAGCCATTACGTTTTTATTTTTCATTCAAAACAACCATAAAAGGTGTTAAGATTAGGAATGGAGTCTCACTACAGCAGGCGACGGAAGACGTCTCAGCAGCGACATAAAATCCTGAAAGTTATTGCAGCATTCCCTTGATTTACTATTTGCCAGGATATTACGACTTTTTTTTTTTCCAACAGCATGGTAATTTCTACCACTGCAAAATGACTGATGCTATTCGTTCATACGAGGTAGGTGTAGACAGAAATTTACAGCAATTATATAAAGCACATGTAAACACAGTTAAAAATACCTTTCAAATGAATACAAGACAAAAAACAAATCTCTGCGGTTATCGTGAGAACGTTTGCAATTTAGTTAATCGATGAAGTAAGACCAAGAGTTAAGGATAAAGATGAGTGTTGTTGGTGGAAGAAAAAAAAATACACATTCACCGCGCGCCTCTGGACAGCCTCCTTTGAACTGGGGACGTTTTTAGTGAAATGTCTTCATCCAACAGATGGATATTTTTAGTGAAATGTCTTCATCCAACAGATGGATATTTTTAGTGAAATGTCTTCATCCAACAGATGAATATTTTTAGTGAAATTTCTTCATCCAACAGATGAACATTTTTAGTGAAATGTCTTCATCCAACAGATGGATATTTTTAGTGAAATGGCTTCATCCACTAGATGAATAGAGTAAAAGGTTTACGAAAGAAGGATCCACATTCATGCAGATATGGCACTCAGGACAACAACTGCTTTTCTCTTTGCAATTATTCATCTGAGAACTGGTCCTGAAAAAAAAATGCACAACTCGCGTAAATTCAGGAGTTCGAGAAGGTGGTGTCAAGAGAGAGACAGGCTTGATGATTTTACAAAAGTTTTCTCAACTTTCTCGAGCTTCATCAATTGGTATTTTTCATGTAAACGGGAAAATAAATTCTCCTGGCATTCCTCGAGGCCTCAAAATCAAGGGCAAGTAGCTAATAGGAGGAGGTGGGTGAACAGACGTCTGGTGTCAAAAGCTGCAGCAGGACTCCCTGGAGGAGTGAGGTAGGAAGTTCTGGAACTCCTTTTTGTATGTTGTCCTGTCCTTTGATTCTCCTGCTGGAAACATGTGATATTAAAGTCCTTCGCCGTTTCTTCTGTCTGTATTTCACTTTACCTCCTCTTACTTCTTCCTAATGAACACCATGTTCTTTGGAACCTTGAATTTAACGGCCCACTGGGTGGGCTTGTTCCATAAGAATAGGGTTCATCTTCTGAATTATAATATTAATAATAATTTTGTATAAGGTCCACAATAATATATCAATGGCAGAATGTGAGACTTGATAAAAATGTATGAAAAGCTTTCGAACCCTGTCCTGGGCTGAAGATGAACCCAGGATAGGGTTCAGGAGCTTTCTATACATTTTTATACATTTATACATTTATTGTGGACCTTATACAAACTTACTCCTGTTCTCGGCATTGAGAGTTCTACACATTAATAATAACAATAATATTACAATCTCACGCTCAGCTACCATCTCTTTTAAACCCGCTCACTCTGAAGCACACATATCTCTGTAATTAACCATAATTATCACAAGCGGCTTCGTGAGCCTTCGTTACTCTTGTTGATTAACTTTTAAGCTGCTGTCCTATAAATAATTCTGACGAGCTGAACGATGCCTATCAGACCCACGCATTACAGAGAAACATACTGTATGTAAATCACGACATTTATTCACCGCAGCCCCGCAAAGTGTACATGTTCGTATTTTGTGTCTTCTCTTCTCCGCCTATTAATGTTATTTAAGCAGTCTGCCAATGCCATAATCAAACCATTTTGAGGGCGTCCTATCGTCTCGAAGTTGCCTGATATCAAAAGCGATATCGAAATTCAACTAGCATATTTATATTTATATATATATATATATATATATATATATATATATATATATGTGTGTGTGTGTGTGTATATATATTATATATACATGTATAAATATATACATAAATATATGTATATATATATATAAACATATATATACATATATGTGTCTGATACATTTCAAATATTTTAATCCACAAATCCCCACTAATATCGAATCCAGTTTCCACTGGGAATAAGCGTATACCAGAAAGGAGTTACAAATACAGTAACTGAACAATATACAGAATCTACTGACACGAGTCATTTACGTAGTGCATGCGGAATAAGAGACATTGACACGATAAGAAATGCGGAGATGCATGGAAGACGTAAGAAGGATATAGGAAAGGAATTTTAAGCCTGTTCGTGTGTCAAGAATGGGCGTTGGTAGACTGCTAAGAAAAAAAATAGAGTATATGTAATTCGATACTAGGGGGAAGGGGGAAAGGACGACTAAGAATATGTGAAGCAGAAGGGGTGAAAGAGGGAAAGGAAAAGAAAGGACTTTAATACGAAAACCAAAGCAGTCACTCGCAGATAGGGAAAACGTCTTGTTAAAAAAAATTTATATATATGTGTGTGTGTGTGGGGGAGAGAGAGAGAGAGAGAGAGAGAGAGAGAGAGAGAGAGAGAGAGAGAGAGAGAGAGAGATGTGTGTGTAATATATATATATATATATATATATATATATATATATATATATATATATATATATATATATATATATATATATATATATAGATAGATATATAGATATATATATATATACAGAGAGAGAGAGAGAGAGAGAGAGCTTTAACACAAACCAAAGCAGTCACTCCTTGATAGGTAAAACGTCTTGATGTTGAAAATTATATACCATGGATATGTATACATATATATATATATATATATATATATATATATATATATATATATATATATATATATATATGTAACAAACCTTTGAAATTAGATAAAAATATTCCTGTGTAGGAATATTACGTAACGTTACCGATTTTCATGATCTACCCAGAAGGCGATTGAGTTCCGACCTGTCTCCTCCTTCTAACACAACCCACGCAGACCTCTCTCTCTCTCTCTCTCTAATGTCACGAAGATCTCTCTCTCTCTCTCTCTCTCTCTCTCTTCATGGCACTGCTTCTGTCTCAAGCATTCCACATTAAAGAAATTAAATGGGTCATATAAGGAAAACGCAATCTTTCCTATAAAAATAGATTTATTATTTAAAGTAACTCAACAAGCAATGAATAAACAAAGCAAAAGATTAAAATGCATCATAAATGAAATTGTCAAGTAAGAATAATCTAATCCTGACTAAAAGTCTCATTACGGCCAATGGCCTGTAAATCCAAAATTTCACATATTTCATTATAGACTTTAGTGGTCTAGTCTAGTCTCAAAGTCTCCCACATAAAAATTATAGACATTGCAAAGGTTTTGCATCTGTCTTTCTATGATCACACCAACATGATAAACATCATGTCCTCTCACTATATTCTCATCACACCACCACCACCACCACTGACATCTGTCGAAGGAATTAAGCAAGTAAACTCTCCCAAAAATATGCAAGTGCAAACATAATAATGAAAAGTCTAAAATGCATGAGTAAATACTGTAAAACAGAACACAACAAAATAGAATATTGAAATGGTAAAAACTACATGTCCACTTCCCACACAAGTTCAAAAATGTCTTGAAACATGGTAAAAAAACATAAGTTCACACTTCACACAGAAAAACGAAGAGTCTGAACTGTAGCCTACCTTATTCTGCCAATTCTAAGAGCTTGCAACACTCAAAGATAATGTTCACGATCTCGCCTAGTCCGCTAATGAACGATCGAACTAATTTTTTGGGCAGAATTAGACACAAAATCTAGATTTCTAACAAAATGAACTCATGTACGCACATACCAACCGGTCATATGATCACAATATTGTGTGTTCATCAAATTAACTGCAGATGTAACGAAGTATTTGCTGAATGCAACGATTCTGCAAGTGACGGCTTGCCCCAGTTCCATCTCACAGCTCTTTCATCACACTATATAACACAGTGCAATATTAGGCTGTATTTTCTGAAATAGTGCTCGGTCAATTTATAAGAGCGTCTCGCTCTCCTAATGGCAAACTAAAACAAAAGCATATGTATAAAACATAACAAATAGAGCTATGCTCAATTAGCAATGTCTACTGAATCACAGTTTTAAGTACTGCTCTCATGCGAATACTTGCAAAAGTCACTGATCATTTTCTTTAGAGCCCTTGCATTTAGTCTTACAAGCCACAAATAAGCTTGACTACTCCCACAACAAGAATTATCAGTAAAATAGCCACTAGAACTACCAAGATGGATGGCATAAATATTGCTGATACTGACCAACAACGGATCATTGTCTTCTTCTAACGGTGAACAGTTATCGGCACCCCTGTTGAAGGTACTGAACTACATCATGATCATTATGCTTATGACGCATGAATATCTTCTCGGAACTGTTGAACACGGCATGGCTGGTACGAGGAAGTTCAGACACTACCGACATGAAGCATCAAACAGTTTGGATCCTTGAAGATTGAAGACGTCGACTTGTTACCCTCGGCACATCGTCGTAACAGGGCATTCCTTTTGCAGTCCATGGGTGGTAAGAGTTCTGGTGATCATGTGGTATTCATTTGGAAATCGTATAAAGTCACATTCTGTCGGAGTCTGGTCTATGAACCAATGATAATTCACAACCACCCACAGACACAACTCGCACTGGAAAACATTATTGTCACACACATACTTCTCCCAAACCAAGGTACAACCTGTCTTATAATCAACCCTGAACCTTGATATTGATTCCAAAATGAACATGGTCTCTAATCCATCCCATGTCACTACTAAGTCTCCTAAAAGCACTGAAAAGGTCTAATAATAAAACTAAGAAAAGGCTTCATTGTACTGACAGGAACGTATACTATTAACTGATCAGACAATCTCACCTCCTCAAAACATTATAATATAAATACAAATCCTCCCGTGAACAATACTTTGACCCATGTAGATAAGCGGAATTCTTTAGAACATGGTATCCTAAAGGTAATATATCACCATACACACGACCATCTGCTTGCAGCAATAATTGCTTTCATCTGCATTTGCACTCTGTTACTTTGACTAAACTTCCACAGACATCGTCCAATCGCAGCAATCACGCCAACACCTAAAAGAAACTAAAGGTGCTGCTTTTTACTTCCTATTCTGTATATAGAAGGTGAATTTCCTGGAGTAACGTCAGGAATCCATTCTAACGTTATTCTCACTTCTCTCATTAATCTATTTAAAGAGACTGCCACCATATTTATCTGTAACAAACCTTTGGAAACAGATAAAAATATTCCGTGTAGGAATATTACGTAACGTTACCGATTTTGCGATCTACTCCAGAAGGCGACTGAGTTCCGACCCTGTCTCCCTCCGTCTAACACTCAACCCACGCAGACCTCCCTCTCTCTCTCTCTCTAATGTCACGTGTGTGTGTGTGTGTGTGTGTAGCTTCCTTGTTCCGCAGTGTACTGTTAATTGTGGAAGCTGCTGAGAAACAGAGATCATAACTAGCGGGACAGAAGATACGACAAAAATCAAAGAAAATGAAGAAAGGAAATACTTCACCTCCAAAAGGCAAGTTTCCGAGATAAGAGAAGAAAACCAAAAAACGAAAAGAGTAAAAGAAATTCCCCCAAAACTAAAGAGCCGGGCCAGTTAGTGAAGTGTAGCGGAGCATCCAGCTGTATAAGCTGGAAAGTTAATCCACAGGATGAAGCGGCCGCATACAGAATTATGTTGCGGAGAGAAAATTCTGTTCCATCTCCGTGCAAGACCTAAAAAAATAAAAAAAAACACATGCACGTTTTTCTTCCATCTCATAATGAATACCAAAACGAAAAACCTGGAAAGAATACAACTGTCGAGGGACTTTTTTTTTCCACAAAAGAAATGAAATTATATGCGAGCTAATTACAAAGCCAAACTAATCATATAATAATAATAATAATCGTTACCATGAATCTGCATTCCCCACCAGTTATTTCTTATTCATCCCATTTCATAAAAAAGTCTTCAAAAATACCGGTACGGTTTTATTTTTTTTTTTATTTTTTATTGCTTCATGAAAACGTATTTAGATTGGTGAGTTGTTTCTTCTCATTAATTCTCTAGCTACATCAAGTATTCTCTTTTGATTGATTGACTGATTTATAGATTTTAGGCATACATGCCAAGCACTGGGGCAACTAAGGCCATTCAGCGCTGAAACGGAAATTGACAGCAAAAGGTTTGAAAGGTGTAACAGGAGAAAAACCTCAAAGCAGTTGCACTATGAATCAATTGTTAGGAGAGGGTGGACAGTAAGATGGAAAAAAGAGAATATGGACGGAGGTACAGTAAAATGAATGAAAGCGGTTGTAGCTAGGGGCCGAAGGAACGCTGCAAAGAATTGGCACGCTTTCACAATGCACAAAGAGGTGCACTGATGGCAGCTGTTTCCTTATGGGGATTACTGGGGCAGTATCAGGTTAATTCCTGTAACATGAATTAACATATGCAATGCATCCCTACCATGGATTCAAAACTAACACTACTATGGCTTCCTTTTCCGTGATTTAAATTTCTTCTGATAGTTCAATAATTTCACACACTGTTTTGTACTAGTGACAAGGACAACACAGGAACTTCAGACCTCCCAATCAAACTTTCTAAAACTACTGATTTCATTTATCTTTACAATGATGATCAAGATTCGAGCCTTCGTCCGAAGACGCCACACATGTCCAATTTCCATACTTCATTCTTCTAATATTATTCCTACTATCCGAGGAAGGAGAGAGAGAGAGAGAGAGAGAGAGAGAGAGAGAGAGAGAGAGAGAGAGAGAGAGAGAGAGAGAGAGAGAGAGTAATGAGTAAAATATTAGTTCTAGAAATATGAGTCCCAAACAATTAGGAAAATGTCAAATATTAAAATTCTTAATAATAAAGTCCATGTTTTTCGAAAACCTGAAAGTTGACAAGAGAACAATGCATACAATTTCAAAAGGGAAATTTTACTAACGCCCAAATCTGCATAATTGACACTGAATGTTAATCACGCATCATTACAGTCATAATTCTAATTCGTCCATTTCGTGTTGAAAATACATTCCGACGAATGCAAGAATAAATACAAGTATACTCTTGTCATAATGGTTGTTACAAATACAATGTGATATCTCTCGAAAAAAAAAAACTCTTAATAAACAAGAACAAACATCAACAATTCAACATAAATAAACAAGTCGCTGTACCGAGATATTTTACCCGTGCTAAAGTCTTCCACATAATTCCACTCACCTCCACCTACCGCCATCAGATCTCAGTCAAGTGGGCTTGAACTTTCTAACTCATCTGCTGCCCACAGAAGCACAACTGCCATTTTCATCAACTATTTTCCCTGGGGTGAAGCGAAGGCCCACGTCACGGATAAGTCATCCCCATCTACCCTTCAACATTATTCTATCTATATATATGGAAACAAAGGTAAACTTCCCTACGGTATCATATCTAATACCATATTGTTATCCGACACCTAATATTAATATTCCTTCAAGAGCCTCGTTCTCGGATCAAAAAGATTCAGTTTCCCTGTCACGCCCTGATTCATATCCGTGTAACAGATCGTATTATACTGATATAAATATATATATATATATATATATATATATATATATATATATATATATATATATATATATATATATATATATACAGTCTTTTGTATATACAATTTCAGTCTATATCATTTGGAAATCTTACTCGGTCGGCTCACTGTTTGACTTACATCTGCCTTTTCTTTTTCAGTCTGTCAACGATTCAGTCTCATTAGTCCTGTCTTTATCTGCCCTTTTTTCTAAGTGACATTGAGGACATGTTATCTTAATAGTTCCTTAGTTACTCAATCTAGCTTTGTGTAAACATCTTAAATAAGCTAAGATGGGTATATAAGAAGAAAGTCTGCGAATATATGTACCGTATAATACAAAAGTATTATTTTATTCCTTAGTGCATACCTCAAGGCCACGTCTGTATATACGATACATTCTCTTAAGCATGTTTTACTCCAGTATATATATATATATATATATAAACCTCCTCATCAGTTTCGACATAACATCCCCTTGTAGCACGCCGCTATTCACAGCAAATACTAAAACGCCTTCTCACAATCAGCAGAAGCCATTAGGAGGGGATTTACGATAAGGTACAACACACCTAATTATTTCAGCGAAATGCTATTATACCCTGCCTCCCACATCTCATACAACATGGGCTGAGGCACTCTTATCAAAACATTCAAAAATATCAAGACAAAGCCAAAGGCTTTATAAACGAAGACATAATTGGTATTTGTCTACGAAACAGAAACTTATTCTTGATGGAAACCCACCTGACAACCGATGTTTTAGATCAAGTTGCAACGCAAACTTGGAGCACAACTCACATGATCGATTTGACTGTTTTGTATACGACAGAATTATGCTAATTGGATTCTTATGACAGAAACGTAATATCAAGATATATCGGTCCTGGGTGCACTCGAGAAAAACTTTTTTAACTGTCAACGCCGGATGAAGTCAGCCATTTTCTCTCGTAATGCAACTTAGGTCTACAGGCTGAGTAGAAGTGCAACAATCTTGAATATGTACTTTTATATCTTGGATAATGTTGTTTTCTTAGCCACTGTTGCATTAATTAAAAATGTAGCTTAAGGGAATGCAAAAATCCTTTATGAGAAATCATTTTAGAAAGAACGCAGGACATTTCACGAAAAGGTTTAGCTGTGAAAAACAGGTTCTGTTATCGAGATAGGTCGGCATGGCAGTTAAAACAGTCGTTGCTGTGTTTCCACATGGTTCAAAAAAAGTTTTAGAATTTGACTCTCTATGCAGTCGGGTTTTCAAGTTCCATATCTGGCCATACAGTAATACACCATATGTAAGGGCAGATTTTTTTTTTTTTTTAAGCTATTCGATAGGTCAATATGAAGTGAGGCATTTAACCGAAGTAAATAAAAGGAATACCACTATTAAACAAAAGTAAAGTGACGGCTGCGAGTATCTTCAAATCATAATGTAACGGTATGGAGATCGGTAACGTTGTCGAGTTGATGTTAAATGTTTTGTTTGATGAAAATGTAACTCAAACCTTCACTGGTATTAACACTTCCGAGGGGTTAGACAACATGGTGAAAGCCGATGGACGCCAAAGTTTAGCAATTAGTCCTCGGGGATCAAAGTATTATATACACCCATTTCTATATATTTCTATAAATTGATAAACGATATCACTGATCCCTAAGGGGCTACTACTAAACACGGCGTCCCATTGAGCTTACGCCATGCTTAGTACTAACACCGAGGTGAAGCACATCGGGCTAATACCGCCAGCATTCCCCTCAGTGTTCTGGGGTTCAATTTTGTCTTGGTGATGTCGTGGAATTCGTAATTGCTCAAGTCTGATAACGAGAGAACTTCTAAATTCTTTCGCAACCAAAGACATCAGTTATAAATTCCATAACGTCTCTACGACGAGACTGAACCCCAAAAGCGAAGGCCCCGAGTTACAGCTTCATCAAAGAAAACGTGGACAATAAACTGATCACCACTCCGTTATAGTATAATTTTAAAGATACTCGCAGCCGTACGTAGCACTGCTTTAGCTGTGTATAGGCCTGATATTTCACTTAAAAGATACTGTACAGCCGCATGTTTAGGTTATTTAACTTTTGCTATCAAGGATTACAGCTCCGTGGTCATAAAGTGATTTATTTCAGCGGTTGCACATCTGACGAAGTTTCTGTTATTCCATTTCCAACTTCCGCTCCCAGGCTGAACTTCGTTTCACTTTTGCCGGGGAATCAAGACTTTTTTTACTCTCTCTCTCTCTCTCTCTCTCTCTCTCTCTCTCTCAAACACACACACACACATACTTCCAGTGTATCTTTGAGGTGTTTCTTGTTCTCAATTCTGTAGTAGATATGCTCCTTATGTAATGTTGATGTGTATAATCTTTTTAGCAAACTTTTAACATCTTCACTTCTCTCCCTAAGCAGCAGTTTCTGAAAGTTAATTTTCAGCATCGCAATCGAATGATAAAACTCATTCAACTGTACTTTTTCTGTAGAGACGTTATAATTATAATTTTAGAAGCGATATGAATCAAAATGAAAATTTAAATATATGAGCACTCATCACTTCAAGGCGTAATCAATCGGATAATTTCACAAATAGTACCTGCTTAACATATCAGTTTTGTTAGCAAATTACACTGAAACAGCAATTAGCAAATACACAACAGCATTCTTGTTGCTACAGTATCCTGTCACCAAGAATAACTGAAACATTTATTTTCGATCAGTAATGCCAACAGTATTCCACCTGACACGATGCATTAACCTAGGTTTCCCGTCGAGTAATTGTGTGCTTGTCTGTACTGAGTGGACATTTGTCCCGGCACTAACGAATGCACAATATTTTCCATTTTAAAACGTACCCAACTCTATACTCCATGCATTATGCATTTCAGAGGCCATCCCTTGCTTTTTCCAAACTTAAGGACGAAATGGAAAAATATTTTTATACAATTATTTTTATAAGTATTATACTACAGTGTATGATGAATAATGGAAGGTGCAGCTTTTATGGCTGGTAAATGCATGGTGCATTTCTTGCCTAATGTGGATAAATATATATATATATATATATATATATATATATATATATATATATATATATATATATATATATATTATATTCATATATGTATATATACAAACAAACACACACATACATTATATATATATATATATATATATATATATATATATATATATATATATATATATATATATATATTAGTCTGTCATTTATAAACACGTGAAATTTTTATACTCACCAATATCAAGTATCAAGTACACTCTTAGTATCATGAATTCACTAAACGTTGGGAATAACTTGCACCAAAGGGAATTGCACATGAGAGCTGCGTTATTTGATAACCGGATGGATAAGACCCTGTTTCCTCCGTGTCAAATCCAAAAGGCATGCATTCGAATCCTCCCCGGAGTATATGCACATATATAGAATGCCTTTGCGTGCAAGTTTTTACCAAGATATTCTATGTTATTTGTGGTGTATCATTTATGAGATAGAGAGATATAGTATATATATATATATATATATATATATATATATATATATATATATATATATATATATATATATATATATAGAATCTACTGTTACTTTTTGCCACATATAATATGTAACTATCATATCATAATGTAATAAGTGGCACTGTGCTTATTACAGTTACAAGACCACAAAGCCATTTTGCCTTACAAAGCGACTTCTGCATCATGGCACGGTCAAGAAAGATGAAAACTTAATAATAAACTGGTAAAAAATGCGCCGAAGTTTCTTCGGCGCAATCGCGTTTTCTGTGCAGCGTATAATCAAGGCCACCGAAAACAGGTCTATCTTTCGGTGATCTCGATATAATGCTGTATGAGCCGAGGCCCGTGAAACTTTAACCACGGCCCGGTGGTGGCTTGTCCCATACCGTTGCTAGATGCACGATTATGGTTAACTTTAACCTTAAATAATTCAGGGCTAGAGAGGGCTGCAATTTGTATGTTTGATGACTGAGTGGCAGATGATCAACATACAAATTTGCAGTCCTCTAGCCTCAGTGGCTTTTAAGATCTGAGGTGGACAGAAAAAGTGCGGACAGAAAAAAGTACGGACGGACAGACAAAGCCAGCACAATACTTTTCTTTTCAGAAAACTACAAACATGTGCATCGACAATGAAGGTTGAAGCCTAAATACTGATTCTCACACACACATAAAAATATACGGACATACGCTAACAACAAAAAGGGCCACTCAGTGACGAAAGGTTATCACAGTTCATTCCTCTCTATCAAAAATAAAAGCAATACAGGTCCTCTGTATAAAAGAACACAAATACGATTTACAATGAACAAAGGTGTATACAATGCGCAAAGAATACGCTAAAATCCATAATGTTTAGACACATACATACAAAAGTAAAAATTCTAGCCCTTTTTTCTCTCTCTCTCTCTCTCTCTCTCTCTCTCTCTCATCCGCTGTATAAAAGTAACCTGGAATACCAGTACTATTACCAATGAACAAAAGTGTATTCAATGCAAAAAAAATACAATAATCCATTGTATTTAGGCGCATAAATATACAAGAGCCAAAATTCTCACTTCTCTCTCTCACGCACAAACGCGCGCGAGCGCAATACTGTTACCAATGAACAAACGTGTATGCTATGCAAAAAAAAAAAAATACACTAATCCATTATATATAGGCGCATATATACACAAGAGCCAACATTCTCCCCACCTCTCTCTCTCTCTCTCTCTAGCCCTAACATTTAACATATCTGTCACAACGCTGGCAAACCAACGTGTCCCACCTTTTTAAAAAATGTCGTCCTTTTGTTGTTGTTTTCATGTTAGTCACTTCACGGTGGATTTTGGAATTTGATTGGGGCCTTTGTTTTCGGGGGGTGTTTTTTTCGAGGCCTATATTTTCATTGCCTGCCACAAGCTCTTTCTCTTTTTTTTTTATTTTCTTTTTTTTTTCAGTTCGATTGGTGGCCTCGCGATAAACGTGATGAATGTGGACACAACGCCGTTTTTTTTTTACTTCTGATAACAGAACGGTAGTATCAGACAAAGGAAACCTTTCTCATTACGATGAAAATTCTATGAACTGTCATTTCATCGTATGTGGGTTCATTCTGATTGCAGTATATAAAGAGACGATAACACTCATTAATTCAAATTCCATTAATGGATTTACATATCGGAATAACCAGTAAGCTTTCATTTTCTCGAGATCTGACTAGTGACAATATTGCCATGTATTCCCACAGCCGTTCCAAGATATTGGCATGATAACAGTAAGTCCAAGAGGAATGTAGGTAAAGGCAATGCAATTACTCCCTAGGACAAATATACTGTAGGTAAAGGCAATAACTAATCCCAAAGGCTAAAATGAAAAATTCAATAAACTGAAAAAGTCATATGAACTGTAAAAAGAAGTAAAAAAAAAATATTTTCGGCTGGTTACATTCATACAACTTTTAGAACTTCAAACTTCAAGCATGCTAATTTTATACCGTATCAATCTCTACATATTTCATGTAAACAAAATGGAGAAATATACTAAACCTACTTGAGGGTTTGATGGATGGGTTAAAGCCCTTTTATAGTAGAGCTTTCAGTTGGATCAATACATTCAATTATCTAAACAAAAAATAAATAAATTAAAAAAAAATAAAAACACACTAGAGGCTACTTTACACCCGAAATTCAGCATCATGGTTCAATTACATAGTATCAGATTCTAATTTTGAAAAGTGTGTCACCCCAACTCCCTCTTTCTTTCAGTAGAATCATGTCGTTTCAAACATAATCACAAGATAAACTTCGTTTCAAACATAATACATCGTTTCAAACATAATCACAAGACAAACATCGTTTCAAGCATAATCACAAGGTAACATCGCTTCACACATAATCACAAGATAAATATCGTTTCAAACATAGCAACAAGATAAACATCGTTTCGAAATAATCACAAGATAAACATCGTTTCAAGCATAATCAGAAGATAAACATCGTTTCAAACACAATCACAAAATAAACATCATTTCAAAATAATCACAAGATAAAAATCGTTTCAAACACAATCACAAGATAAACATCGTTTCAAACATCATCACAAGATAAACATCGTTTCAGACAATCACACGATAAACATTGTTTCAAACATCATCACAAGATGAACACCGTTTCAAAATAATCACAAGATAAACATCGCTTCAAACATAATCACAAGATAAACACCGTTTCAAACATAATCACAAGATAAACCAACATTTTTTTTTTTTTTTTGGTCTCATAATTAAAAACGGCTCACCTCATTTTTAAACGCTGGCATAATTTTAAACCTCTCTAGCCAACAGCGCGGTTTGTGGCGTGAGCGTGGCCTATTTCCCATACTCTTAACGGGCAGAACTGATAATACCCTCACATTCTGCAGAGAAAGCCCTGGTAAAGTATCCTTATCATCACCAAAACAATATCACTTACGTAGGGATTATTAATATTCATTCATTGAGTCGCTTCCTGGCAATCTATTCACAGCGAAAGGTAATTATCGAATAAGTCTGACTTTCTATGAAATGCGTTCTATGGATCACTCGCTCGGATTCATAGAATCAATTTATAGATCATTCACTAGTTAGCTTTAGTGTCGATTCTATGAATCATTCGATGGATATATGTTGCAACAACAAGGCGCTGGGTGGCTTTGAACCTCGCTCGTATTGTTTGATTCTAGCTAAATACGACTATAATAGTGGCAGCTGCCCTAGACGGTACTCAAACTGAACAGCTGTACACACCGATTAAAAGCCAGATATTGACAGGAATAGATAAGTATTAATCAAAGCCGAGTGACCTGTCCGCTTCACGTGACTTTCGAGTATTCAACATTCGTATCTTACAACACATTTCCACATACTTTACTGCTGCCTACACAAACAGCTCATTTTAATGCTCCCAGTCACATCACTAAACCGAACAGAACTGGCCATGGTAATCTTTCTGAAACAGTGAAAAGGGAAAACTGGTTAAAGACATAGTTGAAAATAGGAACGTTAGTTATATCTTCGAACGTTCGTTATATCTTCGAACGTTAGTTATATCTTCGAACGTTCGTTACATCTTCGAACGTTCGTTACATCTTCGAACGTTCGTTATATCTTCGAACGTTCAGTTTACACTTCGAATCGTTAGCGGTCTTCGCACGTTCCGTTATCATTTCGAAAGGTTCTTTTGATATTGCAGCTATCTCCGAAGCTGCGACGGATTTGTTAAAATATTTCTGATCCACTTAAGGAACGACATAGTGCGTCAGTGAGCGAGAAGGAAATTCCCTTCACCAAATATACGACGATGAATAAAAGATGACAAAGGAGTATCACGGCTAATCGTCCTCCCATTCATCGTTCTGGATCGGCCATGGACGAAACGAAAGAAAAGTGCGCGAATAAATTTCAATTCAGAAGCGGTTAAAACCCACCTGCTCTATCGTCGCTTTCGTTAAATAATAAAAGTCGTAATTATCTGATGATGCCGGGCCCAGGCACTGACGAAACGGTAATTTCCAGGTGATTTAAGGTCTAATTTCGGCCATCGCCTCCGCCAGGCCTTGACAAATGGTGGCAGTTATGAGGTCCAATCAGATCTTACTTAAGCCATTTCGGAGGGAATGGCACACTGCGACTTCGAATTTTAAAGGATTTCTCAGTTCGCTGCACTTTCTCAGCCAAGTCAATAATCGGACACGGGTGGAACAGACGTGTGTATTTTTCGTGTCGATGGGCCTTGTGAGATGTGAGATGTGAGATGTGTGTGTGTGTGTGTGTGTGTGTGTGTGTACATACATACACATATATTATTAGATAATGTTTTGTGCACTTTTTCATATATGGTGGTATCAAAAATATATAGCCATGTTGAAGGCCTTCTCTCTTTTTATGTGTGTATATATATATATATATATATATATATATATATATATATATATATATGTATATATATATATATTAGTATATGAATAGTTGTGTGTACACATTGTTTATAAAACATATATATTATATATATATATATATATATATATATATATATATATATATACATATATGTTTATAAACAATGTGTACAATAATGTATATAGTATATATTGTATATATATACATATGTATATATATAGTAAATATATATTTATTATATGTATAATATATATATAGATATATATATATATATATATATATATATATATATATAAAGATATACATTCTCAACTTCTAATATCTACATTTTTGATACCATACATATGAAAAGTGGCACAAGAATGCCGAGATCTGCACTGACGCAAAAGGGAAAAAAGTAAGTCTCGATAGTTTGTAACAACAATCCAGCAGTTGTTACAAAAATTGCTGTATCCTATTTCGCTTGAAAAACTCTTTTCGATGACCGCCAAAAGAAAACTAAAACAAATAAAAATCCGTTTTTTTCTGTCTCACTAAATCCAGGAGTAATGGATGCCTCGTATGAGAGTAGACTACTGTACAACATACATGAGTAGTCATGCAGAGTTGAAGCAAATTGAAATGAAACAGAAGTATAGTAAGGTAATTATATTGTAATGTAGTTTCTATCTGTAAACAAATTGACGTACAAACATTATCAGATCGGTAAATTCTTTTTTCGCCATTCAGACTTCCCTGATGCAATCGTAATGATAGCATCTTAACTCCTTTCTAGTGGTCTGATTGAATTAGTTTATTATTATTAATATTAATATTAACACACATTATATATATATTACACACACAATAATTATTATTATTATTATTATTATTATTATTATTATATTATTATTATTATTACATATTATTATTATTATTACTATTATTAGTTATTATTCCCACCGAAATTGAATAGAATGGACTAAAAGGATCCCTAGCAAATGAAAATGGCTTTCATCAATGCAGGTCTGAAATTTGAGAAAAAAAATGCTAATAAAATCCAGTTACCAGTTTTTTCAAATGTTTATAGCTTTAGAAATAAATGAATAACACATAACAAAGATTATTATAACTTTTGAAAGATTTCCGCAAACCTTGTATATATTGTAAGACGTGACTTCTCCTGATGTAAAGATGGACTCAACCTTCCGATAAACATCTACCCCAAAACTATTTTACTTCAAAACCGAAAACTACTCACATCTTTTGACCATTAAAGGCCTTTACCACATCTTCTGACTATCAAAGGCCTTACCCACATCTTCTGCCTATCAAAGGCCTTACCCACATCTTCTGACTATCAAAGGCCTTACCTACATCTTCTGCCTATCAAAGGCCTTACCCACATCTTCTGCCTATCAAAGGCTTTAATCACATCTTCTGACTATCAAAGGCCTTACTCACATCTTCTGCCTATCAAAGGCCTTACCCACATCTTCTGACCATCAAAGGCCTTACTCATATATTTTGACCATAAACGGCCTTAGACCGAGAAAATAATCTACACGATGACGATTCTGTAATGGTAAACTGGAAATTTTAAAAATTTAACTCCGCACAGCAGGAAATTTTTCCTCAGCTGGTTAAGAAGCTTTCGGCAAGAGTCATTCTCACCAGTTCACCATAACACTTCATTCACAGCCTGCTTCAGATAAAACAAAATAAAATACTTCCTACTTCCTTCGTCATTTACATCTGCTTTCCAAATTATTGGAATGCTTAGAAAAAAAATTTCCTACCTTCTTTGTCAGTTACACTTGCCTTTGAAATGATTAAAACGCTTTCTTCCAACTAATGAAAAAGAAAGTACATTCTATAATGCAAAATAATGCCCACTCGCCCTAATATTGAAAAATTCAATATACTTGTTTCAAGTCCAAATTCACCCCATTTGCAACTAAAAACATTTTGAGACTTGCTAATTTAAAGAATGAAAGAAAGAAAGAAAGAAATTAAAGGGAATCGTCAAAGGTGGAAAAAAAGACCAATCCAAGCATGACAAAAGCACTTTTATGTTATTCCCACCTTGAAATTCACTCGGTCAAGGTTAGCTGTCAAGCATGTGAAAGCACTTTTTTTTTCTCTCGCTCTTTTGCTTCGACACCTAACCAAAAGTGGAAATACAAAATAAAAATCAAACAAAGGTTCTCATTCCACGGCTGCTAATTTTCAATTCAGGTCTTTTGACTGATATAATACACTAGCAAGGCTTACTAGTAAGGAGGGTAACACCCAAAACAGCATTGCAAACACAAAAAAGGATATATTTATAGAATACAAATACCCACAGTTAAACAACCACAAGCACTTCAAAACAGAGAGAGAGCAAGACGAGTACAAATCGTTGGAAATGATGGAAGTCACTTCTATAAAAACACAAGTTTTGCTGAGACCTTTGGAAAAAAATAAAAAGAAAAGTCCATCGTCACAGCTCTGGAAAAGAAATAAACCTTTTTCAGTCACCGAAACCATAAGCAAACAGGTATAGGCAACCGTCAATACTTGAGAGGGAGCCGGCAGGACACACTGTTCAAGAATGGTCAACAATGACTGCCCAACGGGAAGCTATGATTCACAGTACTACACATGACTGGCCATCACGCTGTTTCACAACAGTGCAGAAGACGAGCCAATGGTTAACGGTGCCACGGTTGGTGCGCTCGTAAGTATAAACAGTATTTCAAAAACTATCCTCACTGCATTCAGTTCTAAACAACAATGTTCCTTAAGATGATAAAAAATGGCATATAAATGCGCAGGAGCATATATATATATCTATGCATACACAAGCCTAATAAATACTGATTCAAACCAGTTTTCCGTTTCAGGAACAAATTTCATTTCCACGTTCTCCGTCTGATAGAGAACTTGCGTCGTCCCAAAGACTTCAAGGAGCAGGTACAAACAGCTCCTCCGCGACTATCGAAAGGAAAACTGAACTTCCGACAATTCCCACCGACAGCACGAAAAACCAAATTCCAGGAATTCCGTCATAAATGCGATTCACAATTCCCCCACCGAATTCGGTCTTTCAGACGGCGCAGTCTGAAGACGACCCATCCCTTTACATTCCGTTATGTGAGGGAGCAAACATTTTTCTAGTTTATGACTTCAAATTAACTTACCTGTAGCTGACCCATTCCTGAGAGAGAGAGAGAGAGAGAGAGAGAGAGAGAGAGAGAGAGAGAGAGAGAGAGACCCCGTTACACTCTCTCCAGGCCATAATGAAGTCATATCCCACACGCCGTTATGGTCGAATATTACAATGTTAAAGTGCCGAAAGACAACCAAGAGTCACCCCCAGCCCTCCACAGACAAACGTGTCTATGTCATCCGCATCGTGTGAAAGGGACATATCCAATCTCCATGTTCTCCAGAGGGTTCCAGGGGATCATCCTGCATACAAATCGTATCGGATTTTCGACTTCAGTGATGCAAGTGCCGGGTTGTCTCTCTCTTGTAAACCTGAAATTGAGGGAGACAGCAGTCGGCTCTAGGGAGAACACATAGTAATTCGAGTCTACCAATTTTCACTCCACATTAGGCTGTTCCGTGCCGTTGTCTACACCTCCCGCCGACAAGAAGTCTGGGCGTAAGGAAAAATAAAAAAAAAAAAGGAAACGAATTAGTACTAAAAAAAAAAGTATGCTTAATGAAATCTAGTGAGTATGGGATGGGTTATTAGAAATTACGACAAATATCTTGGGCATGTATTTGTTTACAAATAAAGAAAATTTCCTATCAAGAATTTTTACTCTACAGATAACTGATTGCGGAGGAACGATCAGAATTGCGTCTTCTAATGAAAGATACATTTGATTTCCTTCCGATTAAAAGACATCTTTATCAAAATTTAAGACCATTTCAAAATAAAAATAAAAAAGAGAAATGGGAAATTTAATAAAAAAAAAAAAAAAGATACAAATAAAATCAAAACAATTTAAAAACTCGCTGATCGCTTTTAGACTGCCTTCTCGGAAAGAGAAAATAAACATAATCAGACTGAAATTAAGTTTTAGATCAAAACCAACACCCGGTAAAATTTCCGTCATATTGCATTAATACACGTTTACATTAACTTGAGGGTAATACGAGACGGCAACATGCGAGCTATTTCACGTCGCGTGCAAACACACTCCAACCTGTTGAACAAGCCGCCTCTGATACTCCCTCGTATTGGAAAAGAAAAATCGGACCCGGAATATTTCATTAGGAAAGCCTCGCGGGGAATTGGCTTAAAAATACTCACTGCCTGCCGGTCTTTGACAGGCAGAAATGGCGTTCTGTATATTCACCCGCTTCGACGTCGGGATTCGCAGGAGGATACGATTGGAAAAACTGGTGCGACCTTGCCGTCAGACAGCAGGCTAAAACAGCCTCAGGCTAAAGTAGCCTCGTAACAACGAGCGCGTAGTTCTTTCTATCTCATTCAGTTACGCCAATGGTTCTCAGCCTTTTTCACTTCACTCCTCCGAGCTACACTGAGATCAAAAGGAACGCCGCCAACCCAAAGAAGGGCCATTTTTATCGACACTGCGACGAATGCACTGCCAAGGGAGACGAAAACCCAGATAATGGTGAAAGCGGTATAGTCATCAGGCCTCAAACAGGAGATGAACAATTTGGTGCAAAAACGACAATTATCACCTATGGTATTCTTGGTATTCTCTCACTGTGGCAACAGCAGACTGAAGTCACTGGTGTTAAGTGGGTGTAGTTTGTAAAAATTTGTTTTAAAAAAGGCACTTACAATTATCAAGTCTACGGTGCCCTCCTGACTGGTTCATATTCTGCATCATCACTGATGATGGGATAATCACAGAGTCTTCCTTCTGAACGGGGCAGTTACTCTGGAAGAACAGATAAGCTTCACTCCAATTTACGGAATGGCCAGCATCCATCATGCGTATGAAAATCCCTGAGCTCTGTATACTGCCTGTTGATGCTTTATTCACCTATAAGAGATGGACCTCTCAGTCTTACAGACATCAACTTCATTCTAGTTCTTGCATGGTACTTCACAATCACTAGCCTAAACTGTTCTTTTATTTCCATAGACATTTAAATACGCATCAATAAGTCAAGAAGCACAGACTGTTTTAGGATAACGAAATGAATGGACGTCGGACAGAATGGAATGGAATATTGAAAGTTTAGGCCAAAGGCCAAAGACTGGGACCTATGAGATCATTCAGCGCTGGAAAGGAAACCGAGAGCAGGTCGAAAGGTGTAACAGGTGGAAAACCTCGCACTGAAAAATAATTGTTTGGAGAGAGTGGATAGAAAGATGAAAGAAAGATAATATGAATGGAGGTACAGTAAAAGGAATAAAAAGAGTTGCAGCTAGGGGCCTCAGGGACATTGCAAAGAACCTTTAGTAATGCATACAGTGCATCCCGCGAGGCGCACTGACGGCACTACCCCCCTACGGGGGGAACTCAGATAATAAGCGGTCAGGTACTTTTTTGATGCTTTCAGCATTCGGGAGCATATTTGTTTGTTGTCTGTGGTGCCTATCAAGAATATTTAAGGTAAAAGACATTAGACCAGGGGTTCCCAAACTGGGGGTCATGAGCCCTTTTCTGGGGGGTCATGGAGGGTCTAACACAGGGGTTCCCAGACCCTCGTATTGATTTGCTTATAGCAAAAAAGCAGGTACATTCTTCACATTAAAATGTTAATAAATCACTCATTGTTCATAAACATTGATAAAGATCGATGGAGATTTTATTTTTCTCTCTGCTGTGACTAATATTTAAAATCTTAAAATATATCTGTGCCATTTAAAATCAGTACGATTTTAGAAGGCTTATAAATGTGGGGGTCATGACAGGTCTGGTACTGCTGTAAGGGGTCGCGTACTAAAAAGGAAACACTGCACTAGACGAAGGTGGAAACCTGTCCAGAATCGACTGCTTTGCATCCATGAACCCTACTTGATCTCGGGTCTGGCGCGACGAATTCAGGCGTCAAGGTTGTAGTATGCTGACCCTTCCTAATGGTGGTTCGAGATTAGATTACACTGGCGTGCCTTAGCGATTCCAAGAGGCCACTCGACGTGGCATACAGATCAACAACGCTTCAGCGAAAGATCCTTCAGAATTGCTGACGATGTCTACCAATTTTAGTTCCACTTTTAGTAATAAGTTAAGTATACCTTAGTTTAACCAGACCACTGGGCTGATTAACAGCTCTCCTAGGGCTGGCCAGAAGGATTAGATTTATTTTACGTGGCTAAGAACTGGCCCGAAGGATTAGGTTTATTTTACGTTGCTAAGAACCAATTGGTTACCTAGGTTACCTAGCAACGGAACCTACAGCTTGTTGTGGAATCCCAACCACATTATAACGAGAAATGAATTTCTATCACCAGAAATAAATTCCTCTAATTCTTCACTGGCCGGTCGGAGAATCGAACGCGGGACCAGAAGAGTGCTAGCTGAGAACGATACCCACCCGTCCAATGAGGAACTAATTCTGGTAATAAAGGATAAATGTGACAGTACCGCAGAACCGTCAGAATAGACAGAAGGCTCGGCTACAATCTTCGCTTCATTCTGACGGATTTTGGAGAGGGAGTCTCAAGTTACCAAAGTCGAAAAAAAGAATAAATCGAAAATTTGAAAGTTGACAATGTAAAATTATTACTGGAGGAAATGCATTATCTACTACATGATTATGTACATATAGACTGTATGTATAGAAATAATCAACACACAATCACGTGTGGAACAGAAATAAATTTCTGACTCACGTCGGGATCGAGCCCAGGTCTATCAGGTGGAAGGCAAGGGCGCTATCCACTAGGCTACACAAGTCTAAAAGAAGTTGGAACCTGAGAGCAACTGCACCCAAGAAATTACCTGGGCAAGCTAACTGCTTGCATACCAGCGAGTTTTGCTGAGTCGGGAAGTTGGGGAAAACTCGCTGGTATGCAAGCAGTTAGCTTGCCCAGGTAATTCCTTGGGTGCAGTTGCTCTCAGGTTCCAACTTCTTTTAGACTTGTGTGGCCTAGTGGATAGCGCCCTTGCCTTCCACCTGAAAGACCTGGGTTCGATCCCGACGTGAGTCAGAAATTTAATACTGTATGTATGTATGTACAGTATATATGTATGTATATATATCATACACACGTGTATATATGCATATATACATATTATAAGTATATACATATGTATACAAACATACCTATATATATATATTATACACACACACACACACATGTATATATATATATATATATATATATATATATATATATATATATATATATATATATATATATATATATATATATATATATATACTGTATATATACATATACAATATATAGGCTATATAGATATATATATCATACAAAAGTGTATATATAAATATAAATATATATAATATATATACACAGTATATATAGAATTCATTAAATCCCTTCAAAGGGCTTGCTTTCAAGCAGTGGTGCAAATCCGTCCCTAAAGCAAATCTATGCAAGAAAAAAAACCTTGATCAATTAAAAAAAAAAAGTGAGGCACAGACATTACAGCACAAGGAAACAGCGAGAGAGGAAAGGCGGGTGTGACGGCTTGGCGGCAGATGATAGGATGGAAAGAAGAAGGGAGGAGGGAGAGGAGAAGGGGAGGGGGGGGGGAGGGGGGAGGGTGATGATCGAGACCACCATATGTGGATCAACTTTCCATCGTATTATGATGGCAATGGTCAAAGGGAGAAACTTAAGCCCCTCCCTTAACCCCCCCCCTTCTACAACTTTAGGCGTAGCCCCTCCCTCCCTCGCCCCCTTCTACAACTTTGGGCGTAGCCCCTCCCCCCTTCTACAACTTTAGGCGTAAGTTATACAGCCTCGCCTCGCGGCAGGATAATCTGGGATTCTAGGGCAATACCAATTCTGCACCTTTGGTACAACATGTGCTCAGGTCGATCTTTGCAGAGATTCAAATGAGATGGGAGTAATTTCTATATTATTCGTAGTATGCGCGAGTGCACAGACATGCATGCACAGACAATGTCTGTTTTTCGAACATTGAGTATGTATGTAAATACATACATATATATATATATATATATATATATATATATATATATATATATATATATATATATATATATATATATATATATATTATATATATATTTAATATATATGATGCCGCGGATGACGTAGACACGTTTGTCTGTGGGGGGGCGGGGGTTGTCTTTCGGCACTTTAACATTGTAATACAGTTATGACTTAATACTGTACATTGTCATGTAAATTATACAGTAATATAAAGGCAACCATATATTCTTAAGAAATTAGAAAGAACAGTCCTACAGTTGCTACAAAAGTAAACTATATATCTATAATATATAAACATATATATACTGTACATATACATATACTACCTGTGAATGCAACCGATACTTGATATCACTGCACGAAAGCCAAGTTCTCGAATACTGATTTTTCCATCTATGCTCTTCACGTTCCGAAGTGTCAAAACAACTGGCAAATATCACAGCAGACTCCTGATATCTCAAAGGATTGTTCGTCGGACCTTCTGAATTTATGGCTCCACCATACCTTACACCTGCCTTTTGATATGCATCCTCTAAGATTAAGCAGTAAAATCAGAGTTTGCTGTTGTAGCAACTGTAGGACTGTTCCTTCTGGTTTCTTAAGAATATGCGGTTATCCTTATATTACTGTATCATTCACATGACAATGTTCAATATCAAATCATATCTATATTTCTCTCTTGGACGAGTCGTCTGTCTCAAGTTTGAACGAAAAGAAATTCAATGAGAAACGCATTCCTGTAAACCAAGAGCTTGAGAGATTTCAGAATGTTAGGTTAATTTCAACTATTTTCCCTCTATTTCTGGTGACAAAAAAGAATTATGCTCAAAGCTGAAAACTTCTCAGGACCTGTCTGTGTTGTTAAACACACTGTGGAAACCTTAGTAAAATGACATCCGAAGAGAAAAAATTCAATCTTATGAACGTAATAAAATTATTCCTTCCACATATTTCTGTACACCTCAGCCAACTTCGTATAAGGTCATTGGACAATTACCTTCGTGGAGTACGCTTGTGAATTTCACTGAAAAGAAAATAGCTCACAGGAACAGAATTAAAACTGACTGTACTTACATTTACATTGGCGCACAGATTGAGAAGAATGAATTGGCAACTCAATTTCTTTGTGACCATCCATAATGCGGAATCATTCGCCCTGAAGTTTCTGTTCTGCCTTCCAAAAGGACCTGTTGGTAGAGATGAAATGAGAGGAATGATTAAAATCTTACCTACTTATTTAATTAATTAATTAATTTGCAGCTAACCATAAAGTAAAGATGT